>NW_026911943.1:0-81542 GCF_963692335.1 Osmerus eperlanus
CCCCTGCTGGCGGCGCTGGTGAAGGGCTACCTGACCAGGAGGCTGCTGAAGACAGAGAGGGTGGGACAGCTGCTGCGCACCATCAAGGTGACTCACACACACACTCAGAACACACACGTACACACACACACACACTCAGAACACACACGTACACGCACACACACTCGGAACACACACGTACACACACACACACACTCAGAACACACACACACACTCAGAACACATGCATAGACACACACACACCAGTACACACGCGTACACACGCGCACACACACACACACACTCTCAGAACACACACATAGACACATAGACACACTCACACACAAGTCCACATTTCACACATGCATGGTTACAAAACCTTGTGCTTGTGCGCCTGTGTGGTGTATGTATGGTGTGTGTGTGTGGGTGTGTTTATGGTGTGTGTGTGTGGGTGTGTTTATGGTGTGTGTGTGTGCGTGAACCCCTCAGGACACACAGCGGTTCCTGCAGGCCTTCCGTCCCCCCACACCCCCCAGACTCCAGGCAGAGGAGAGTTCAGCAGCAGACAGGACCTGCTGCTACAGGAGAGGGTCTCCCTGCAGGTAGACACACACACACACACCATATACACACACCACACACACACAGACACCTGTGTAACCGTGCCCCCTGCTGTGCCCCAGCTGCGCTCGGCGCTGTACGAGGTGCACGACGTGTTCTTCAGGCTCCGCCCCCAGGACAGGATGCAGATCATCAGCTGGGACCGACAGCTGGACAACCACAGGAAGCAGCGACAGCAGGTCACCTGGACACCTGAACACAACACCTGTACAACACTCACACGACCTGGACCAACACCTGTACAACACTCACACGACCTGAACACAACACCTGGACAACACTCACACGACCTGAACACAACACCTGTACAACACTCACACGACCTGGACACAACACCTGTACAACACTCACACGACCTGAACACAACACCTGGACAACACTCACACGACCTGAACACAACACCTGGACAACACTCACACGACCTGAACACAACACCTGGACAACACTCACACGACCTGAACACAACACCTGGACAACACTCACACGACCTGGACACAACACCTGGACAACACTCACACAACCTGGACACAACACCTGTACAACACTCACACAACCTGAACACAACACCTGTACAACACTCACACGACCAGAACACACCTCATTCTAATGAATGGTCGTTATGAAGCTCAACAGAAGCCTGGTAACAACCCATTCATTGGAATCAGGTGTGTTGGAAGAGGGAATCATCTGGAACATGCAGGACAGGGGGTCCCTGAGAACCAGGCTTGAGAACCAGAGTTACAAGTTCCGGAACATTCAGAACCCTTCAAACATTCTGGAGTCCTGCTGAGAATTCTGAATCCACCTCCCTATCTCCCCTACATGTAGTACCACGCATGTCCCATAGGGGGCACCAGCACCACACCGATTCCAGAATGGTCGAAGACAATGAAGGGAATTGATTTTTCCCTTCTTTGTCTTCTCCTGGCTCGGTTGAAAGTGTGTGTGGGTGGAATGTGAGGTATCGATCGAGTCTGTGTTGTTTCAGGAGCGTTCTGTTCTGTCAACACAGGTTCGTGTCTGTGCATCTCCCAGCTGTGTAGACTGAGCGTTTTTTCCTCTGAAGTTATGAGATTGAAACTGAGATGTGTGTGTTTATCTAAGTAACTCTGTGTGTGTGTGTCTGTGTGTGTGCGCAGGCTGGGTACACAGGACAGTCCAGGAGGAGTAGCTCTCTGTCTGCTGCCACCCAGAAGGCTTTGGAGAGGAAGAGGGGTGTGATGTGAGTAACACACACACAGACACACACATACAGACACAAGTGACAGATTGTGTACTGGGAGTGTAGCTTTGAGACCTGTGCTCAAACCAATCACAACTACATAATAATTCAGACATTAACCCTCGTGCTGCCTTCGGGTCACATGACCCAAAGGTTCATAACGAACCATCGTTGTGTTTACCCAATTTTACCCAATACAAAAACAAATTAAAATAATTTTCTTTTAACCTTTGCAATGTGGGGGGTCTGAGACAGCCCAACGGTTAAAAGAAAATGCTTCACTTTGTCTTTGTATGCGGTAAATCTGTCGCAATACGACGGTGGGTCACAATGACTGATGGGTCAGAATGACCCGAAGATAACACAAGGGTTAAGAAGATAGAAGCTTGTCTTTAATTAATCGTTATTCCTTCATATCCAACCATCCTCTCTCTCTCACACTCCACCCTCTCCTTTATCCCTCATTCCTTCTCCCCCTTTCTACTCTCCTCTTTTCTATTTCTTTTTTCTCTCCGTTTCTCCATCTCTTCCTCCCTCAACTCCTCCCCCCTGCCTCCCTCTCCTCCTCCCTCCCTCTCCTTCCTCCTCCCTCCCTCTCCTCCTCCCTCCCTCTCCTTCCTCCTCCCTCCCTCTCCTCCTCCCTCTCCTTCCTCCTCCCTCCCTCTCCTCCTCCCTCCCTCTCCTCCTCCCTCCCTCTCCTCCTCCCTCCCTCTCCTTCCTCCTGCCTCCCTCTCCTCCCTCTCTCTCCTTCCTCTTGCCTTCCTCTCCTCCCTCCCTCTCCTCCCTCCTGCCTCCCTCTCCTCCCTCCTCCTTCCCTCCATCAGGATACAAAAGAAGACAGCAGAGAGACAGAAGGGGGTCAAAGTTCAACCAGGGATCAAGGTCACATCAGGGGTTGTGGAGTCTCTCAGACCGGCACGCGGGCAGTTCAAACCAAACCCTCGCAGAGTCCCCAAGACTACTCCCTCCAGGAGACCCCGTTAACCATCCCCGTTAACCACCGAGAAAATACGATTTCTGTCTCTGTTTCTGGATGACTAAGTGATTAATAGTTTAATTTGTAATAGTTTTATTTAATTGTTTTACTGTTCCTGCATTATTTCTTTTTCATACCGCTGTGTGTTTGTGGTTTAGCCAAAGTGGTGAAAACCAAGATGTTCGAAGCTGCGTTCTGACAAACTGTCTCTTTAAAGTGTTCAGAGTTACCGTACTTGGTATTTATTTGTTTACGTTTCATAATAAATATATTTTTTTTACCAAAAACGTCTAAATCGTGTGTGTGTGAACGGATTCCACTGCATAGCTCTGTCAATTCTCAAGAATGGAGTACAACATTTCGACAGTGCACTTCCAAACCCACAGAGGACACTGTCTGATAACAAACTACGGCTTTAATCCTCCATAACATCCACATCCGTCTGTCGCTGTCGTTGGTTGTTACCGTCAATATGCTTTTGTTTTGAATACATCCCCCCAGCTGATTGAATGGAAGCTACCGGGGACACCGGCGTTTCTTCCCGGTCCGAGCGCAAAGCTCAGGAAAAGGCGAAAATCTTGCAAAGGGAGCAACAGAGAGAAACGTTCAAAATGGTGAGACGAGTGACGGGGTTTGGTTGTTTTTTTTGGACGTTTGGGTGTTTGTTAACACCGTTAGCCTACGCCTGCTAATGCTTGGCAGTCAGCTAAGGAGGCTGTTCGTAAACCATACTGAGCAGTCATTGTACCGATTCTACCCTCGTTTCTATCCAGGTGGCCAAGATTCTGAAGAAGTCAGAGAGCGAGCGGACCACGGAGGAGGCGGCCGTGTTGCTGCGGCACGGTGACACGGTGGACGAGCTCTCCAAACGGACGGTCCGCAATAACGTCGTCAAGCGAAAACGTGAAGAGGTCTGTGGTCCACCAAGTTACCCACTTTTCGATAACTAGCCAGCTACTGTACCTGAAGTGCTCCGGGATCAAACGTATTTTTCTTTGACCTATTTAAGTTGCCTGTTCTCCTCTGTGTAATGATTTGTAGGGATATTATGTTAGAAAACATTGTCACTACCATCCATTGAGACAGAACGAGAAAGAACCGAGGAAAGTCAAGGACAGGATGCCAGTTTGTACCGTTGGAAATCCGCCATCCGTTTGATCAAATATCGTAATGTTAACGGTTATATTTGTGTTCTCGCAGGTATACGACGATGCCGAACAGTTAAAGAGTAAAGTTCACCAGCTTGCCGAGGCAGTTAGACAGGCCAGACACTTAGTGATCTACACCGGAGCCGGTATCAGTACGGTAAGCACCCGCTCACTTTTCTCCCATGCTAGGAGCCTGTTCTCTGCATTTTCTTCTGTAGACTCAAACATCTACCCCGGTCACCGGTGCTGAATGATATTATGTTGCTGTTGCAGGCTGCATCCATCCCTGACTACAGAGGGCCCAATGGGGTGTGGACTCAGCTGCAGAAGGGGAGGGCCATCAGGTAGGTGACCAATGAGATGCGAGATCCAGGGACACTAGTTTGACTTGCGGTGGGTAGGTTTGAAAAGGGGGGGGGGGGGTGAGGAACTGATAGCTGG
Organism: Osmerus eperlanus; assembly: GCF_963692335.1. Classification (NCBI taxonomy): domain Eukaryota; kingdom Metazoa; phylum Chordata; class Actinopteri; order Osmeriformes; family Osmeridae; genus Osmerus; species Osmerus eperlanus. Next base: position 4,388 of record NW_026911943.1, read on the forward strand.
CTCTGTTTTTCTCCTCAATCTCTCTGCTATTCACCTTCCTCCTTCTCCTCCCCCTCCCTCCCCCTTCTCCTCCTCCCCCTCCCTCTCCTCCCCCTTCTCCTCCTCCCCCTCCCTCCCCTCTCCTCTCCCCCATCAGTGCATCTGACCTGAGTGATGCTGAGCCTACCCTCACACACATGTCCATCAGGATGCTGCACAAGGAGAAGCTGGTGAGAGAGTGTGTGTATGTGTGTTTATATATGTATATATGTGTGTGTGTGTGTGTGTGTATGTATGTATATATATTATGTGTGTGTGTGTATGTATATATGTGTGTGTGTGTGTGTGTGTGTATATATATATATATGTATGTGTGTGTGTGTATATATATGTGTGTGTATATGTATGTATATATATATATATATATATATTATGTGTGTGTGTGTGTATATACATGTGTGTGTGTGTGCAGGTGCAGCATGTGGTGTCTCAGAACTGTGACGGTCTGCACCTGCGTAGCGGCCTTCCCAGACACGCCCTCTCTGAGCTTCACGGAAACATGTTCATCGAGGTTAGACACACACACACACTCTGTCTTTCCCTCTCTCTCTCTTACTTACACATACAAACACACTGTCTCTCGCCCACCAAAGGTGTGTACCCGCTGCTCCCCGGAAGGAGAATATGTGCGCTTGTTTGACGTGACGGAGCGCACCTCCCTGCACCACCACGGGACGGGGCGCCGCTGCCCCCGCTGCGGGGCGGAGCTCAGGGACACCATCGTCCACTTCGGGGAGCGCGGCACCCTGGAGCAGCCGCTCAACTGGAGGGGGGCGGCCGAGGCGGCCGGGGCCACAGACACCATCGTCTGTCTGGGCTCCAGCCTCAAGGTACAGGTGGGTGGGGTGGGGTACGAGGGGTGGGTGATGGAGGGTGGAGCTGTTGGTCATAGCGGATGGATGGGTGCAGCTTAGTGGTTAGAGCATTTACGTGCACGTCATGAAGTCACAGGTTCAAATCCCCGCCGTACGTCGCTTTGGATAGAAAACTATAAGACGTTATTGTTGGAATATATGGAACGGCGTGAGATTGAAATGGACTGTTTAGAATGGAATGGAGAGGGGTGGTTTCAACACTGATCTGAAGGGTGGCTGTGTGTTCCTCGGTTCTGCGGTCCAGGTTCTAAAGAAGTACTCCTGTCTGTGGAACATGAACCGGCCGCCATGCAGGAGACCCAAACTCTACATCGTTAACCTCCAGGTACCGCTACAAACCGTCAGCCATTCATCCATGCATTTACTCTCATTCAGTTATCAATTACTTATTTGTTTACCATTTCTGATATCTTCTGTTTACATTGTTAGCGTTGTTGCATGATGTGTGTGTGCGTGAGATTGTTGGTCAGTGTGATTCACTTCCTTGTGTGACTGACTTCCTCTTCCTGGGTCACTTCCTTGTTTACTTCCAGTGGACGCCTAAAGATGACCTCGCCACCCTGAAGATTCATGGGAAGTGTGATGATGTCATGCGCCTGCTGATGGAAGACCTGGACATCCAGATTCCCTCATATGACAAGTAGGACACACTCACACACTCACCCAGTCCTACACACTCTCTGTCACCCAGTCCTACACACTCTCTGTCACCCAGTCCTACACACTCTCTGTCACCCAGTCCTACACACTCTCTGTCACCCAGTCCTACACACACATGCTCACTCTCTACATCCTCGTATACAGTCTTAACACTCTCTCTCTCTCTCTCTCTCTCTCTCTCTCTCTCTCTCTCTCTCTCTCTCTCTCATCCAAACTCCCCCCTCCTCCATCAGGTCCGAGGACCCCATCCTCAGCCTGGCCACCTCGCTGACCACAGAGGAGGAGAACAGCCACGGTCGGAAGGTCATAGCGCCCCCCGCTGGCCAGGATGTCCTTTCCCCGGGCCCCCAGGGTCAGGCCGGGGGCTCCGCCGTGCAGGGGGGGTGGTTCGGGCGGGGCTACGCCAAAGGACGTAAGAAGAAGAGAGTCATGTGACCGCTGGAGGGTGTGCTGCTTTTAGGGAGGAGAGGTGCAGTGTTTGGCCTCGAAACGGGAGGAGGGCAGAGAGGGTCGCTGACAACTGGAGAGAGCCTAGAGGGAATAGGTGCGCTTGTTTCGAGATACGGAGCCCCCCCCCTGCACTACCACGTTATGGAAGCCCCCTGGAGTGATGAACCAAGACGTTGAACCCAGGCAGAGATTTGAACCTCGGCCTTCAGGGGAGGTTCATGTCTTAAATAAAGGTCAACTTGTCACTGCAGCGTCTGGTGAGGAGGGTGGTGAGATGGAGGGCTGGGGTACAAGTGGCTGTTTCAGGGCCTTGTACACGGATCCTTAATCCTGCCCCTGGAGCCTGTGGGTCTGAGCTGCACACAGACTCCAGGAATATTGTTTGTTTTTCTTTCCCCTTGCCCTTGAAGACACAAAGGGCCTCCAAGCACTGATCTGGAGTATGATTACACTCCGCTGAAGTCCCGGGCTCGACCAGTAGAGGGCGAGGCGCTGGCAGAGCCACAGCACAAAGTAGAGGGGTCAGAATTGAGAGAGCTGTGGATCAAAGTAGTATAAATTAACGTTGTGTATTTTTGTAGTGAGTGAACCGTGAGGTACTTACTGTTGTAGTTTATTTTGTGCTTTGTGTTGTTTTAAGTCCTCAGGTTTGCATTCAAACACTACAACTCCCACAATTCAATGCCACAGTTTTGCTCTGTACTCGGACATTAGGCAGAGTTGTCAAGCTTTGATTTATTTATACTTTTATTTTTGGGTGGAAGTGGGTGGGTCACTGAATGGATCACCTATTGTTTACTGTTGATGTGATGATGTTTACATGATGCCATTATCCTACACACAGGGCGCCTTTCCATAAAGCGAGTTGACCGAATAATTTATCGAGTTTAAAACTCGCTTTATGGAACAGACCTCGAGTTTGAGAGACTCATTTTATTCACTCATGTTCGTGTTACTGAGGAATCGTGATAAGCTGTTCATGTAGCTGCATCGTCACTATCGCCAGTGATGTGTTTACTTAGCTGCAGCAACTTTAGCAAGGTCGTTAAAGCTTGTGGGACGGTCAGTGTTGTTAATAATGAAGTATGCAACTCAGGGATATAGCAGTTTTAATTCTCTATTGTTGTCTTTACCGTGGAAATCGCTGACATGTTTGTGTGTTCGAAGAGGTGGCTTTTACCAAAGAGGCTCTTTAGAGCTCTTTTAACGTTGAGAAGAGTTATAAAATGGTGCTGTTAGTTTTTTCTCCCTCTGCTTCTTACCAGCACTGCAAATTTGACCATGTAGGCCTTATTTTGGGAAATGTTTTTATTGTGGGGCATTCAGAAGTCTTAATAGATCATGTTGATGTAGATAACTTTATACTTTGTTGATGTCTGTTTGGAGATATACAGATTGCTGATTAAAAAGATTGCTGATTAAAAGTTATTTGCTTTTAAATGTTTTTTATTTTTATTATTATAAGGTCGATTACATTGGCAAAATAACCCGTTGACTTAACGCCATACCAAAAATAAACAGTGTCACCGTACTCTGCAGTCACGTGATGGGAGGGATTACGCAACAAATATGTCCGCCTTCTAGTAGGATCGTTCGAGCGTGACGTCAGTCCCCGGTAAGGAAGGCGTCGACCGGAGCGTCATTCTTCTCCGCTGGCTGCACTCTAAACCTGACGCCGTGGACGTAGCTCCAGCAAATCCGTCCTTCAAAATTCATATTTGGATTAAAGTTTTGATATTTTAAAGCGCAGGGATTTTAAATACATGTATTATTAGTGAACATTTCTAGTCTATATTTTTTAAATTACCTTTACGTTTTACCAAAATGATCAAAAACGGTCACCACGCATCGAATGTGCCGGTTAGAGACACCGGGTCAAAGCCGAGGGACTCCGCTTGCAGCCCCGAGAAGAGGAAGCGCTGTGTCCGGGTGTGGTGTGACGGATGGTAAGTCTGATAAACCAGACCTAGCTTCGCCCGGTGTCCAATAATGCACATGTAATGTCACTGATCGATCGAGTATAACGAAAGTAACTTGACAGCCTTCACAACAAGGCTGTGACAGTGATAGATCGGTTTAGCTAGCCAGCTTGCTAGCCAGGTGTTCACTGGAACAGCAACTGTAACCGTGTAGTATTGTGGAAATCCTAACCTGGTTTGTGCATCGTTTCACAAGTTAGGCTACATAAACAGTGACTGGCAGTGCAGTGTGTAGTTCAACAGGTTGGTGCATTCCTAAACTACGCACGCCAATTTGTAGCTTTTGATGTTGTCTACGGCAAGCAGAAATGTACCGTACTGTAAACGTTAACCCCGCCAAAACCTACAATACACAGCGTTCAGACTACCTACGCATGTTTATTTTCTTTTTCAAAAGAGAATTGAATTGACCCAGCGGAGGACGAAGTCCATCTTCTTTGATTCATTATCAATCCGACAGACGCCATAAATGCAGAGCCAGACAACATATGTCCCTGTTATTTAACCTAATAGGACATGGCGGAGAATATTTCGGTTTAAAGTTCCTGGTGGCATTGCAGATAATACATATTATTCTTGTCAAACATTTTAAATAAGTAGAGATAGTCAAAATACCGTCCATAGCTTGTTTGTTGACATGGTAGAGGTAATATAGGTCAAATTGTAGGTTGTTACTGACCTTTGGTACTTGGGAGGGGGGGGGGGGGGAGTGTGGGGGGGGGGGCGAGTGTGGGGGGGGGCGAGTTCACCTGAGGTGGAGCACTTTTCCACCACACACACATGCGCACGCAAGTGCTCAGTTTCCAGGGAGCACGTGTTTGGCAGGACAGTGGGGGTTAAACTACATTATAAATAACCAAGCGCTTGAACATGTTGTCCAGTGACTGTGTGTGTGTGCTGAGGGGGGGGGGGGAGAAGGCAGGTGGGGGGGAGGCTGGGACGGTAAGAGAGTGTGAGAGAGAGAGGGTTGTCTGTGTGTGTGGGACTAGACCCTATCTCTCTCCAGGGTTCATCGTGGGACTAGGTTCCAGGGTTGAGAATGGGATGGGAGCAGGTACTGAAAGTAAAGGTTGTCATGGTAACCCGCAGGTTGTGTAGGGATTATACCTCGCTAATCCAGAGGATTGAACTAATATCATTAGAGGGGGGCAGGGTGAGGGAGAGAGGGTGTCGAGAGAGAGAGAGGGAGAGGAGAGAGAGAGAGTGAGAGAGAGTGAGAGAGAGTGAGAGAGAGTGGGAGAGAGAGAGAGAGAGAGAGAGAGAGAGAGAGAGAGAGAGAGAGAGAGAGAGAGAGAGAGAGAGAGAGAGAGAGAGAGAGAGAGAGAGAGAACTCAGGTGAGGTTTCAGTGTTACCTGAGAATGCAGACAGGCCACATGAACACCTGACGTATCAAGTGATGCCTTCCACTACTAGACTGCTGCCCTCCACACACACACACACCTCCCCCCCATTTCCTTCTCATGATGCAAGTGACATTGTAGCAGAAAAATTCCCGGCGTCTCTTGGTGATGACATCACCCACTAACAGCCCTGTGTCTCTGTCCCCCAGTTATGACATGGTGCACTACGGCCACTCCAACCAGCTGAGACAGGCCAAGGCCATGGGGGACTTCCTCATAGTGGGAATACACACAGACGGTAAACACACACACACGCATGCACACACGCATGCACACACGCATGCACACACGCATGCACACACACGCATGCACACTTACACTGTTCCTTGTAGAAGTTACATTTACATTACATTTAGTCGTTTAGCAGATGCTCTTATCCAGAGCGACTTACAGTAAGTACAGGGACATTCCCCCGAGGCAAGTAGGGTGAAGTGCCTCGCCCAAGGACACAACGTCTTTTGGCACGGCTGGGAATCGAACCAACAACCTTCTGATTACTAGCCCGACTCCCTAACCGCTCAGCCATCTGACCCCTCCATAGAAGTTCCATAATAACAGTGGTCTCTCCTCCCCTCTCCTCCCCACTCCTCCACCCTCTCTCCTCCTCCCCACTCCTCCACCCTCTCTCCTCCTCCCCTCTCCTCCCCACTCCTCCACCCTCTCTCCTCCTCCCCACTCCTCCACCCTCTCTCCTCCTCCCCTCTCCTCCCCACTCCTCCACCCTCTCTCCTCCTCCCCTCTCCTCCCCACTCCTCCACCCTCTCTCCTCCTCCCCAGCTGAGATCTCGAAGCACAAGGGGCCACCAGTGTTCACGCAGGCGGAGCGTTATAAGATGGTGCGGGCCATCAAGTGGGTGGATGACATCGTGGAGGGGGCTCCCTACGTCACCACCCTGGACACCCTGGACCAGCACAGCTGTGACTTCTGTGTCCACGGAGGTGAGGAGGAGAGAGGAGAGAGGCAGGGGGTGAGAGGTGAGGAGGGGAGGGAGAGGAGAGAGAGGCAGGTGGTGAGTAGAGTAGAGGAGGGGAGGGAGAGAGGAGAGAGATGCAGGGGGTGAGAGGTGAGGAGGGGAGGGAGAGGAGAGAGATGCAGGGGGTGAGAGGTGAGGAGGGAGAGAGGAGGTAATAAAAGGGTTGTGTGTCACATCCTGCCCCAAGATGACATCACGCTGACGGTGGATGGGAAGGACACGTATGCGGAGGTGAAGCGGGAGGGCCGCTACCGCGAGTGCAAACGCACGCAGGGCGTGTCCACCACTGACCTGGTGGGACGCATGCTGCTGATGACCAAGGCTCACCACAGCAACATCGTGAGTGTGTGTGTGTGTGGAAGGGTATTGTCTAAGGTTGTAGTGGTTGTGCAACTCATCACAGTGTTACTGGGGCATGCTGGGAGTCAATACTAGCAGTCTGTTTACTCCCCTCCCCTCTCTGACAGGATAACTCAGACTACCAGCAGCACACAGACAACTTTGGAAAGGTAAATGTGTGTGTGTGTGTGTGTGTGTGTGTGGGTGGTAGAGCATTTGACAATATACAGTTAGGTCCATAAATATTTGGACATTGACACAATTTTCATCATTTTGGCTCTGTATACCACCACAATGGATTTGAAATGAAACAATCAAGATGTCCTTTAAGTGCAGACTTTCAGCTTTAATTTTAGGGTATTTACATCCAAATCAGGTGAACGGTGTAGGAATTACAACACATTTTATATGTGCCCCCCCCCCCCTTTTTAAGGGACCAAAAATAATTGGACAAACTAACATAATCATAAATCTAATTGTCACTTTTAATACTTGGTTGCAAATCCTTTGCAGTCAATGACAGCCTGAAGTCTGGAACCCATAGACATCACCAGACGCTGGGTTTCGTCCCTGGTGATGCTCTGCCAGGCCTCTACTGCAACTGTCTTCAGTTCCTGCTTGTTCTTGGGGCATTTTCCCTTCAGTTTTGTCTTTAGCAAGTGAAATGCATGCTCAATTGGATTTAGGTCAGGTGATTGACTTGGCCATTGCAGAACATTCCACTTCTTTGCCTTAAAAAACTTTGGTTGCTTTCGCAGTATGCTTCGGGTCATTGTCCATCTGCACTGTGAAACGCCGTCCTATGAGTTCTGAAGCATTTGGCTGAATCTGAGCAGATAATATTGCCAGAAACACTTCAGAATTCATCCTACTGCTTTTGTCAGCAGTCACATCATCGATAAATACAAGGGAACCAGTTCCATTGGCAGCCATACATGCCCACGCCATAACACTACCTCCACCATGCTTCACTGATGAGGTGGTATGCTTTGGATCATGAGCAGTTCCTTCCCTTCTCCATACTCTTCTCTTTCCATCATTCTGGTACAAGTTGATCTTGGTCTCATCTGTCCATAGGATGTTGTTCCAGAACTGTACAGGCTCTTTTAGATGTTTTTTGGCAAACTCTAATCTGGTCTTCCTGTTTTTGAGACTCACCAATGGTTTACATCTTGTGGTGAACCCTCTGTATTTACTCTGGTGAAGTCTTCTCTTAATTTTTGACTTTGACACAGATATGCCTACCTCCTGGAGAGTGTTCTTGATCTGGCCAACTGTTGTGAAGGGGTTTTTCTTCACCAGGGAAAGAATTCTTCTGTCATCCACCACAGTTGTTTTCCGTGGTCTTCCGGGTCTTTTGGTGTTGCTGAGCTCACCAGTGCGTTCTTTCTTTTTAAGAATGTACCAAACAGTTGATTTGGCCACACCTAATGTTTTTGCTATCTCTCTGATAGGTTTGTTTTGATTTTTCAGCCTAACGATGGCTTGCTTCACTGATGGTGACAGCTCTTTGGACTTCATATTGAGAGTTGACAGCAACAGATTCCAAACACAAATACCATACTTGAAATGAACTCTAGACCTTTTATCTGCTCCTTGTCAATGAAATAACGTACTCCCATGAGGGAATAACATACACCTGGCCATAGAACAGCTGAGCAGCCAATTGTCCAATTACTTTTGGTCCCTTAAAAAGGGGGGGGCCACATTTCAAATGTGTTGTAATTCCTACACTGTTCACCTGATTTGGATGTAAATACCCTGAAATTAAAGCTGAAAGTCTGCACTTAAAGCACATCTTGATTGTTTCATTTCAAATCCATTGTGGTGGTATACAGAGCCAAAATGATGAAAATTGTGTCAATGTCCAAATATTTATGGACCTAACTGTATATTATTATGTGGGTCCCAACATGTTGTTTTTGTAATGGATACCTGTGGCCACTGGGGGGCGCTGTGGTAACTCAGTAACCTGGAAGCATGGCTACACACAGCAAGCAAGAGTAGACACTATTCTTGTTTTGATTTTCTTTTCATGGTTCAAAGTATTTTTATGAGCAGATTTATAGTTTACAGTAGAAAAAGTACAAACACTGGAGAGCAGAAAATGGTGTGTGTGTGTACTTCCTTGTTCACTTGCATGTCTACTTCCTGCTACCTCCTGTGTGCGTCTCCCCAGGGTCCTAAAGGCCACAGTCCCTGGACGGGGGTGTCCCAGTTCCTGCAGACGTCCCAGAAGATCATCCAGTTTGCGTCAGGGAAGGAGCCCCAGCCTGGAGACACCATCATCTACGTGGCCGGAGCCTTCGACCTCTTCCGTATCCTCTGGGGGGGCGGGGGGACGACGACGACGACAGGATAGCTGTATGTGTACGTGAGACAGCTTGTGCTACTTTGGTGTGTGTGGTTACCTTGACGACCGCTCTCTGTCAGACATTGGTCATGTGGACTTCCTGGAGACGGTGTTCAAACAGGCAGAGAAGCCCTATGTCATCGTGGGCCTCCACTTTGACCAGGTACACACACACACACACCAGGTACACACACACACACACGCCAGGTACACACACACGCCAGGTACACACACACACACACACCAGGTACACACACACACACACGCCAGGTACACACACACGCCAGGTACACACACACACACACCATATACACACACACCAGGTACACACACACACACACCATATACACACACACCAGGTACACACACACACACACCATATACACACACACCAGGTACACACACACACCAGGTACACACGTACACACACACCAGGTACACACACACACCAGGTACACACACACCAGGTACACACACACACACTAGGTACACACACACACACCAGGTACACACCCACTCACAAGGTACACACTCTTCACTTCTGTCACGCACACAAACATTTGTAGTCCCACACATTTTGAGGGTGACCTGAACTTGGGCCGTGTGTTTTGTGAACCAGGAAGTGGGCCGTGTGTTTCGTGAACCAGGAAGTGAACCGTGTGTTTTGTGAACCAGGAAGTGAACCGTGTGTATTGTGAACCAGGAAGTGAACCGTGTGTTTTGTGAACCAGGAAGTGAACCGCTACAAAGGGAAGAACTACCCAATCATGAACGTCCACGAGAGGACCCTGAGTGTCCTGGCCTGCAGGGTGAGAACACACACACCACACACAACACACACACACAATGATCCAATCCCTGACCCGTTCAGAATTAACACGGAGAATGAAACCACTTCTTTGTGTTTCAAAACTATTACTCAGTCTGACGTGTGTGTGTTCCAGTATGTGTCTGAGGTTGTCATCGGGGCGCCCTATGCTGTGGGTAAAGATCTGCTGGACCACTTCAAGGTAGGACACACACTGTGTGTGTGTGTGTGTGCGTGTGCGTGTGCGTGTGTGTGTGTGTGTGCCAGACTGGGGGAGCTGACACTACTGGTTACAGAAGAGGCACAATGCAGACGTATCACTTACTACACAAGCCTACACATCTCCCTCCCCTTCTCTCTCCCTCCCCTTCTCTCTCTCTCCCCATCTCTCTCTCCCTCCCCATCTCTCTCTCCCTCCCCATCTCTCTCCCTCCCCATCTCTCTCCCTCCCCATCTCTCTCCCTCCCCATCTCTCTCTCCCCTTCTCTCTCTCTCCCCATCTCTCTCTCCCTCCCCATCTCTCTCTCCCTCCCCATCTCTCTCTCCCCATCTCTCTCTCCCTCCCCATCTCTCTCTCCCCTTCTCTCTCTCTCCCCATCTCTCCCTCCCCATCTCTCTCTCTCTCCCCATCTCTCTCTCCCCTTCTCTCTCTCTCCCCATCTCTCTCTCCCTCCCCATCTCTCTCTCTCCCTCCCCATCTCTCTCTCCCCATCTCTCTCTCTCCCTCCCCATCTCTCTCTCCCTCCCTCTCTGTGTATCACTTACTTCCCCTCTTATCTCTCTCCCATTTATCTTTTAATTCATTTCCCTGTACTGTGTTATCTCTTACCTGTGTGTGTGTGTGTGTGTGTGTGTCAGGTGGACCTGGTGTGTCATGGCAAGACGGAGGTGTCCCCTGATAAGGATGGGACTGACCCCTACGCTGTGAGTTCCCACTGTGTGTGTTTCACATATTGTACAGCAAACAGAATGTTTGCATGCATTGTAGCACTACAATTGTATATAATGTGTGTGTGTGTTCATGCGTGTGTGTGTGGTCAGGAGCCTAAGAAGAGGGGTGTATTCCGGACAGTGGACAGTGTTAACGACCTGACCACTGATGACATCGTCCAGAGAATCATCGAGAACAGGTCAGACACACACACACACACACTGCCTCTCTCTCTCTTTCCAACTTCTCTTTTACAAATATGCCAAGTCTAACCCCCCCCCCCCCCCCCCCCAGGCTCCAGTTTGAGGCCAGGAACCAGAACAAGGAGGCTAAGGAGATGGCTGTGATCGAGGCCATGAGGCTGAGAGAGGAGGGGGTCCAGGGGGGCGACGCCACCCAGGCGGCCCAGTAGAACCAGCCTCCCAGGTTCTACACCCCCTGCCCCCCCAGCACACACTGGTCCTACACCCCAGCCTCCCACACAGAATCACCCACTGAATACATCCGGTTCCTGCCCGCCCAGCTCACCCCAGAACCGGTCCAGTCCAGTTCCTCGGCCGTCCAACCCCCCCCCCCCCCTTTTAAACCCGGGCCCAGACCTTAAACCAGCTCTGTTTAACTGGCCACTCCAAATAGACAGTTAATTTATTTCCCCTTCCACACACAGACACACTGTACTATGTTGGTGGTGTGGCTCAAAAGGTCTAGGAACCTTCTAGAACACTTTTTTACAGTGTTCCCTGTTCCTTCATCAGCTGTGGAACATTACCCTGTATACGGTCACCAGTCATTTTGAATGGACTGAAAGAATTCAGCAATGGTTTTAGAGGTGTAAATGGGCATTGTGTGTGTGTGTGTAAGAAAGATGGATAGAGACAGTGTGTATGTGTGTGAGCGTGTGTGTGTGGGAGAGAGAGATCCCCTTAATTAAGTTTATTTGGAATGTGACCAATGATGTGTGTTTGAGAGAGTGTGTGTGTGTGAGAGAGAGACTGTGTGTGTGTGTGAGAGACAGTGTGTTAGTGAGGCAGAGGGATGAAAGAAAGATGACACATAATAAAGTGTGTTTGTTTGTCCACATTCTGGCAGCAGCGTGTATGAGATGAATGATAGTCGTTCTTCTCTTCAGAGTACTTTGTTTTAACGGCTGGCTTTACTTTAGTCAAATGACAACTACCACCGCGGCAATAAAACTGTTCTAACAGTACTGAGCAAACTAGACCGTGTGCTGTGTCTCTTTTAATAACAAACTCTTTCCGTTTTAGTGTGCGTTGACGCTACTGGTTAAGTGTCCTTGATTATAATATTCAAAGAGAACAGACCGAACTGGACAGCGCTATAAACTGAACGATGTTGTTCAAGGGTTGAAGATCAACTATGTTCTGGTTACCGGAACGCAAACCGGCTGTTCGGGTCAGCACTTCATGCGGAAGATCGTTGGACCGGGCGACTGTGACGGTCACGGCTCGCTGAGCTGTCGAAATGAGGCCACGGGAGAGCACGGTGCTGTCCTGTCGCAACAGCATTCCCGAATGAGAAAAAAAACCTCAACGGTAAACGGTCACCACATTACAAACAACAAAAGACTGTTAATCCGCGACCAACGCGCTTTTAGAGGATTACATGACGCAACCATAAAACAAACTGTTGCTTGACACAATGCCTAGACTATTTTCTTGGTTTGTCTCCGCTTCTTGAAAACAGTACAAAACTTCTCAGGTGTCTTTGTGTCTCGGGAAAGAACGTCACTTCCTTGGGAAGTCAAACTATTCTACAGCACGGAGGGAGGAGTGATGGGAGTCAGTTAACCTTTCAGAGGATCAGGGAATTCCTGACTGAGAAGTTTTATCCGGGCGAATACTCTTGCGACGGAGCTGCAAACAGGACACGTAAAGCACGTTGGCGCACTTTTACATTTTCACATAGTTCCATTTAAATATTCACATTAACTAGGATTGTTTTAAATGTAAGTAAAAATGTTCAAGCCGTGCGTAAACGTTATCTTTTATTTTGAACACAGAACACGCTACCGCTTCAGGTGATAACGGAAGGAACGTAGCGTGGGGCACTTATCGATAGACTACAAACGGTTAAAACGGCTTTTATGGACGTCGTTTAAATCCTTTGTTTTCGGGATATTGTGGACCCTATCGACTACACCATATTTGACTGTACTTGTCGACATATGTCACTTTAAACGAGCAACAGATGAACACAATCATGTAAACTTTAGCCACCGACTCGCTGTGACCCGAAACCTTAAGTTGCCATCGTATTGTGAAGTTTTTACTCCGGGGGAAAGCTCGCGGGGGAAATGTGTGAGAGATGGGACTGTGCTTGGGATCCGAAGTCACGGAGGAGGGAAAGAAGGCAAAGATTCAAAGCGCGAAGATCGACCGGGACCTGTACGAGTCCGCCAAACGGGACATGAGCGTTGTCAAGGTTCTGTTGCTGGGTGAGTGCCGGACGGTTTAGCGGGGGGACCGGGGGAACGTTACCGTTCAGAAGTTGTTGATGTGGTGTTTATTCGTAGGCGCTGCGGAGAGCGGGAAGAGCACCTTGGTGAAACAAATGAAGATAATCCACAGTCATGGTTTCACGAGACAGGAGCTGACCAGCTTCAAGGTGGACAACCCTCTCTCTCTCTCCCTATCCCCCTATCCCTCTCCCTCTCTCCCTCTCTCTCTCTGCCTCTCCCCCCCCCTCCTCTCTCAGTGTCAGGAGCCCTGATCAGGTAGTATTTCAGCAGTCTCCTCAGTTGCTTCATCATCACAGTGGGACAGGTCATGCCCTCCACACACACACACACCACACACACACACACTGAAGAGGGGGGAGTCAGGGGGAATGTTGGGGTTGGTGTTAGGAATGCTTTAGCAGAAGGTGTGCGTGTGTGTGTGTGTGTGTGAGAGAGAGAGAGAGAGAAACTGTGTACAGTTGTGTGTTTTAACTGACTGTTTTTTAACTTTTGCTGACAGAATAGAATTCATAGACTTCAGTATTTTCTTTGTAGCAGCCGACAGGACTGTGTGTATGTGTGTGTGTGTCCCAAGGTTCCCCCAACCCTCTGTGGTTTAGTAGAGGAATGTACATAGATGAACACACACAACCACACACACACAACCACACAGACACACAGTGAGTAAAACACACAAGCGCTCATGCAGTAAGAAACACACAGATGTCTAGTCTTTGCTCTCTCTCTCTCTCTCTCTCTCTCTCTCTCTCTCTCTGTCTCTCTCTCTCTCTCATTGTTGAGCATATTGAACACACTGTGTGTGTGGTCAAGGAGCACAGGTGTTCAGGGAGTCTTGCGTTATGTCAGGAATTTGGTGTGATGAAATGATGTGTGTGTAAAGGGTCATTATTTTAGCTTGCAAAAAAACATGAATCTGAGTTTGTCTTTGGCAGCTGTTTGACGCCTTATTACCTCTACTCTCTCTCTCTCTCTCTCTCTCTCTCTCTCTCTCTCTCTCTCTCTCTCTCACACGCACACGTACACACACACACGTACACACACACATGCACAGATGGGGGGGGGGGGAAGGGAGGAACACATTCCATCTTATAAGGCCATTCACTCCCCTCCCTCCTTCCCTCTATTTTCTCATAAAAGTCAGATTATAGATGGCTTCTCTACAGCCCCCCCCCTCTTTCTCTCTCTCTCTCTCTCTCTCTCTCTCTCTCTCTCTCTCTCTCTCTCTCTCTCTCTCTCTCTCTCTCTCTCTCTCTCTCTCTCTCTCTCTCTCTCTCTCTCTCTCTCTCTCTCTCTCTCTCACAGATAGACTCAACATTGTTAGTAAATCGCACTTGTATATACAGTGTGTGTGTGTGTACAGCGTATGTGTGTGTCTATATGAATATATGTATATAATATATAAAGTTATTATTTAAATATAATAACTCCTCCCATGTGGGCCGCCCCAGGTCATAAAATGAGAAGGTCCAACAGACATCTCTTTTGGGGCTTTTTGAAACCAGAGAGATAACTGACTGTTATAGTGGAAAAATACACACACACACCCACACACCTCCTGAACCAACGTCCGATAGTAAATACTGGCACACCCACACAAACATGTTTGCCACACACACAGACAGAATGCCACACCTATGTTGTCTGATAACAAGGTATACTCTGCAACCTGATGAAGTCTTTCCCTCTCACACACGCACACACACATAGAGAGGTTGTCACCCTAATCCATCTCTTTTTCTCTCTTCCACATCTCTCTCGACCTTTGTCGAGGATGTTGTTATTTCAGCCCAGGACATGATGGACAGAGAGATTGAAGATAGAGAGGGGGGCTTTACCAGCCTGGGGCGAGCGGTCGAGGGTTAGTTCATCACGTAGGGGGGAGAACGGTGGGAGAGAGAGACATTGTGTGTCTCTTCCCCATTCCACACGCTATGTCTACGCAGAGGGAGGGAGGGAGGAAGACAAGGATAAATAGGAGGGGGAAGGGAGGGAGTGAGTGGTGACAGAAGAGAAAGGAGGGAGGGAGGAAGAGAGAGACACAGAGAGAGAGACACACAGAGAGAGACAGAGACACACAGAGAGAGAGAGACACAGAGACACACAGAGAGAGACAGAGACACACAGAGAGAGAGAGACACAGAGACACACAGAGAGAGAGAGACACAGAGACACACAGAGAGAGAGAGACACACAGAGAGAGAGAGACAGAGACACACAGAGAGAGAGAGAGGGCTGGCTGACGGGTGAACTTGATGCTTCGAGTTTCGTTGGAATTGTCTTTGTTCTAGACTGTTTGGAAGTTTCTGCCTGGAATCTAGAACAGCCCAGAAGCTCATGAACACTGTGTGTGTGTGTGTGTGTGTGCTTACTGGTTAATGATTGAATATCAGTTCCTAGCTTCTTAAGCTACATTCCAAGCAATGAGGGCTTCAGGAGTGTGTGTGTGTACGTGTGTGGGAATTACTACATTCTATCACCCTGAGGATGGACACACACTCCTACACACACACACACACACCCCTATGGGATCATGGTGTCAGCTTTCCCTTCCTTCAGAGTGATGACATACGGTTTACATTACTTTCAGAGACACACCTGCAGCTTCAGGCTGGGAACGTGTGTGTGTGCGTGTGTTTTAATCTCTTGAACTATACGGCTTAAGTTCCCAGTCAATGGTGAACATTTCTTCTTGACATAAGGCCAATCCTCCCTCCTCCCTCCTCCTCCCCCTCTACCTGTCCGTCTCCCTCCCCCCTCCCCTCCTGTCTTTCTCTCATTCCATTGGCCCTTCTTCTTGCCTTCTCCCCCCATCCGTTTTCCCTCCTCCTGTTTCTCAGCCCTGAACAAAGCCAGAGGTAAAAGACATGTCGAGCTGTTGGACACACACACTCACACACACGTGACACACACACGTGACACACACACACAAAAGACAGGAAGGTAAAGACATGTTGCCACACCAATAGGGTCTGAGAACACAAAAAAGCTTTTCAGCGTAGAGCTCTTGGAAACTGGCCAAACACACACACACACCCATGTGTGTTAGGTAGCTTCCAGACGTACCAATGACACAGGAAACTAAGGAAGAACAGGAATGTGTTTAGGAGCTGGAAGGGTGGAGGAAGGATCTGGATGTGTGTGTGTGTGTGGCCAGTTTCCTAGCAAGGGTCAAGGGTCATGCAGTAGTAATCCCAGCCTTGTGGTTAAAGAGAGAGAGATGGATGGAGGGAGAGAGAGATGAAGAGGGGGAGAGATGGACAGGGAGTAAGAGAGGTGGGTGGAGGGAGGGAGGGAGTGAGAGAGATGGATGAAGGGAGAGAGGGAGTGAGAGAGATGGATGAAGGGAGAGAGGGAGTGAGAGAGATGGATGAAGGGAGAGAGGGAGTGAGAGAGATGGATGGAGAGAGAAAAAAGAGGTTGTTAGAGTGATGCCCAAAATTGATCTGTGTGTCAGAGCAGAGATTAAGCCAACAGAGAATCACTACAGCTCAACTCCACCGTGTGTGTGTGTGTGTGTGTGTGTGTGTGTGGGACGGCTGCTGAAGGCTGGTGTGTCATTAGCCCTGATCACACACCTGGAGAAAGACAAGCCGGGGGGAGGCAGAGAGGGAGGGGAGGCTAGACTGAGAGGGATGTCAGAGAAATGCCGGGGGAAGCGATCTGGATGGATAGAAAGGGGATGGAATGTGTGGGCTGTCCTTGTTTGACTGAGATCCCAGAGAAGGAGATGGGAGGGAGGGAGGGTGGGTGGGTGGGTGGGAGGGAGGGAAGTGGAGGAGAGGAGAAGAGGACAAGGGCTAAGGTTGTCGGAGCAACAGAAATCAGCTGAGAGTTCCGAGGTGTCTTATGTTCGGCCCTCATCACACACACACACATGTCCATATTCTTGGGGGTCTGCAGGGATACCATGTGACTGTATGTTCTAAATATTTCCCTGGCGCTGTGTTTGACCCTGACCTCTGACCTCCACGGGCAGCCGGCCGTGCTGGACAACCTGCTGACCTCCATGAGGTTCGTGCTGCACGGCATGGGAGTCCTGAGGATCAACCTGGCCTCCAGCAACAACAAGGTGTGTGTGAGGGAGGGTGGTGTGTGTGAGGGGGGTGGTGTGTGTGTGTGAGGGGGGGGGGGGTGTGTGTGAGGGGGGGTGGTGTGGTGGATGGGATGGGTGTTGGAGGGTGTGTGCATGGGGGAGGGAGTTTCTGTGGGGGTGTGTGTGGGGGAGGAGGGTGGGTTATTGGTCTCTCTCTCTTTCTCTCCTGTCATGGCGTCTGTCATTCACTAGAGGTCAGTATCAACACAGCACCCTGCTGCTGTGGTCGTACACACACACATATACACACACATGCACATTCACACACACCACTCACGTACACACTGATGGCAGTATTCTACCATCTGATTGGTTGTGGCTTTGCTAGCTGTGTATTCAGCTCTGACCTATTAGACTGTTTGCAGAGGCCCCAACATTCCACACAGACACACACAGACACACAGACAGACACACAGACACAGACACACACAGACACACACACAGACACACACAGACACACACACAGACACACACACAGACACACACACAGACACACACACACACACACACAGACACACACACGGCCACACCTAGGCACATGTACAGACACACAAACGGGCACCCCCCCCCACACACACACACACACACACAGGAGTACACAGCCTTTGACAAAAACACAACTGTACTTAGAAACATACTTTAATACACACACACAGACAGACACATACACCAGTACAAGCCCAGTAACGCTTCCAATTTACTGAGAAGATCAGAAGATCTCTTCTTCATTTCTTTCTCTCTCTTTCTGCCTCTCTCTGTCTCTCTCTGTGTCTCCCTCTCTCTCTATCTCTCTGTCTCTCTCTGTGTCTCCCTCCCTCCCTCCCTCCCTCTCTCTCTCTCTCTCTCTCTCTCTCTCTCTCTCTCTCTCTCTCTCTCTCTCTCTCTCTCTCTCTCTCTCTCTCTCTCTCTGTGTCTCCCTCCCTCTCTCTCTCTATCTCTCTCTCTCTGTCTCTCTCTGTGTCTCTCTCTCTGTGTCTCTCTCTCCCCCAGTGGCCTCATCACTCCAGCAGATCATTTACTCCCCCAGACACCTCGTAATTACAGTACGTGTGTATGTGTGTGTGTGTGTGTGTGTGTGTGTGTGTATGTGTGTATGCGCGCCCGCTATTAAACATGAATGATCAGGTTCAATTTGATTTAAAATAACTTGATTGTCTAAGTCGATGGAGCTCTAAGCTCACCTCCCACACTGTCCTCTGTGGCTCTCTGGGTGGGTGGGGGACAGGGGTGTGTGTGGCGTGTGTGTGTGGCGTGTGTGTGGCGCGTGTGTGTGGCGTGTGTGTGTGGCGTGTGTGTGTGTGGCGTGTGTGTGTGGCGTGTGTGTGTGGCGCGTGTGTGTGTGTGGGGGTGGGTTATGGTTCTATACAGTAGTCGTTGGCCTATTAATCCCCTCCTGCATTCACCCTCTCACCCCCCAGGTGCACGCCCACTCCGTGTTGTCTTGTGGGCGGAGCTTCGACGAGGACCAGGTGCTCCTCCCCTTCATAGGCCACGCCCTCTCCTGTCTGTGGGCTGACCCCGGCGTGCGTGCGGCGGCTGCCAGGGGCTACGAGTACGAGCTCAACGACTCTGCTCTCTAGTGAGTACACACACACACACTCACACACACACAGGTTATTGTGAGGGGTGCGCTGCAGGGTTCTAATTAACTAAGTTTCAAAGCTGGTGTTTTGACTTGTGGTTTGTGTCACAAAGAATTAGCCTTGATTGGGGGGAGAGAGAGAGGGGGAGGAGAGAGAGGGGGGGAGGAGAGAGAGGGGGGAGGAGAGAGAGGGGGGAGGAGAGAGAGGGGGGTGAAGTTGAAGAACAGAGTTGGAGTTATAATTCGGAGCGTGACTGAGTTTAGTATATATTATTATATATATAGTATATATTATAGTAAATTATAATATAGTAGATAACAGTTTATTATTTCATATAGTGTATATAGCATAATATAGGATATCATATAGTATATTAATTAATGTAGTTTAAAGTATAATATATCATAAAGTATATAAAATAAGTAAAAGTATATCATATAGAGTTTGAAGATGGAGCAGACAGGAATTTCAACACATAGTAACCGTAGAGAAAGTGTGTGCGTTTACATAGTGGTAGAGATGGGGTTAGGAGGCGTGTGTGTGTGGTGTGTGTGGTGTGTGTGGTGTGTGTGGCGTGTGTGGCGTGTGTGGCGTGTGTGGCGTGTGTGGTGTGTGTGGCGTGGTGAGGACTGGAGCCCCAGCAGGGGGGTGTCGTCTCTCATCCTCCCCCAGGACGAGAGCTCTCTTCTGGGGTTATCTACTCCGACAGACACCTTGGATCCTACTGAAGCCCGCTGGGAGTGACATGCTGATGTCTTAAGACACACACACACACATACATACTTTTTCAGACACACCTACATTTGATGATCACATAAGCATATTCTCAGATACACACCCACAGGTACCCACACATTCATGTACACACACACACACTCTTTCTCAGATACACCCACCCACACATACACACACACACACACACACACATACACACCCACACATACACACACCCACACATACACACACATACACACTCACACACCCTCCTTCTCTATCAGGAGTTCAGAGAGAAGGTTAGAAACCTGCAGGAACCATGTTGATGATCAACTCTGGTTGGTCGACCACCGCTGTGTGTGTGTGGAGGGCGGGGGTGTGTGTCTGTGTGTGTGTGTGTGTGTGTGTGTGTGTGTCTGTGTGTGTGTGCATGTGTTTGTGTGTAAGTAAAAGCGCATGAGTGTGTACGTGTGTGTGTGTGCACCCAGGTAGCTGATCAGGAATGACTGTGTTAGAATGCCACAGTCAGTTCAGCTCAGCTGACATGCCCTTCTCCGGGAGGTGTGTGTGTGGGTGTGTGTGTGTGTGCGCGCCTGTGTCAAGTTACATGCTCAATATTGAAATTCAGGGTTATTGTTTAACACACACAGTATCAGTTTCAGAAGTTCTGCCTTATCTAGCTAGGCCCGGTATGTAATTATGGAAATCTCCTTCTATAATCCTGCTGCATGAATATTCAGTGTTCTGATTCGTCACAGCGCCCTCCTGGGGCTCCTGGAAGCATATCAGTCTCTTGTCACTTGACACACACACACACACACAAACACAAGTGAAACACACACACAGGTGAAACACACACACAGGTGAAACACACACACACAGGTAATATACATGTCGTCAAAACACGTGATGATTTCTGGGAATCCAACCAAAGTCTCCACCGCTCCTCTTCTCTCCATCCCTAGTTTCTTTGACAACATGGCTCGCATCATCTCCCCTGCCTTCATTCCCACGGAGACAGATGTGCTGAGGGTACGACTGCGGACCACCGGAGTCATCGAGACTCAGTTCAAGGTCAACCACCTCACCTTCAGGTAACTAGTACTGTATACTACTACTATAACCACCTCACCTTCAGGTAACTAGTACTGCTAATTACTAAGTACTTTCTACTAATACTGATGCTTCAACTACGACCAATGCTGTATTTATCTCCGATAAACTAGTCAAAGAGCTCACAGTGAAGCAACATTGTTGCTTAACTTCTAGTTGTTTTACTTCACATTCTCCCTTTAAAACGATATCTGCATTTCACCACGTTGTCACACTTTTTGAAAAGCCATCGACAGGTCTTGTTGTGGCAGGCAGATATGAGTTTTTTTTAGCTTTTATCTCTTGGAGCCTGACTCAAATCCTCTGTATAATACCTGACAGTCTATTGGCTGGTTGTCACAGGAAGTCAGATTTGATTGGTTCTGAGAAGTAGCGGGGTAAGGAAGTCAATATTTGAATACGCCAGGTGTCCAAATCAACGTGCAGATGGCCAACGATGACTGACACACACACATACACACACACACACTCACATACACACACACAGACACACACACTTTAACTGGTCTCTGTTATCAGTGACAGGTTTGCTTGGTGGACATCACGCCCACCTGTCACTACTGTCTCCACACACACACACACACACACACACTATAATCTTCCATGCTACACACACACAAGCACACACTATAAACCTCCATGGCGTATACACACACACCCACACAGAGGACCCTGATGTTAACTCGGTTCTGACTTCTGTTCTGGGATCAGCAAGATCATCTTTTCAAGTGCCCAATCAGAAATGATGCTAGAGTGAAGGATTGTGGGTGATTATATTTCTCCGCTGCTTGAATGATAATACTGTGTGTGTGTGTCCGCCTCTTATATCCCTCTGATAACCCAGTATTAAGTGTCATCAAATAAATCTAATTACATAGTAATCTCTGCCTGGAGAATCTCTCCCTCCCTCTCTCTCTCCCTCTCTCTCTCTCTCCCTCACAAGCATACTCCCTATATCAGACACACACGCTCTCTCTCTTTTTCCATTCTCTCCAACTCATGGTCATCTACCTGTTCCCCGTGACATTTTATATGAATCATAACAACCAACTAGGTTAGCCTTTCTCGACAGCAGCTTCTTCAATATCATCTGCTTAGCATAGAAACACTGACGAGAAAACCAATATGGCAGATAACTGACTGAGATTCTCCCTAGAGATACATAGGTGACACACACACACATGCACACACAAACACACACACACTCAAATACCACTTTTCATTACCTCTGAGTCACACACACACACACACAGACCACCACTTTTCAGTATCGCGTGTTTGTGAGTGTTGTTCGTGTACCCAGTGATTGGGCACTGGAGTTTAGGATGTCATAGCGGGTTGAGGGCGCCTGATTGGAGGCCCTCCTTCGGATGTCTGGAGTGATGCCTGAACGACCCCGTTGCTGAAGTGCACACGGACACACTAATTGCTAAACACGGCATTTTGAGGATGTGTTTGCGTGCGTGTGTGTGTTTTTGTAAATGTGTGTGGTTTTTGTAGGTGGTTGTGTGTGTGTGTTTTTGTAAGTGGTTGTGTGTGTGTGTTTTTGTAGGTGGTTGTGTGTGTGTGTTTTTGTAGGTGGTTGTGTGTGTGTGTTTTTGTAGGTGGTTGTGTGTGTGTGTTTTTGTAGGTGGTTGTGTGTGTGTGTTTTTGTAGGTGGTTGTGTGTGCGTGTTTTTGTAGGTGGTTGTGTGTGTGTGTTTTTGTAGGTGGTTGTGTGTGCGTGTTTTTGTAGGTGGTTGTGTGTGCGTGTTTTTGTAGGTGGTTGTGTGTGTGTGTTTTTGTAGGTGGTTGTGTGTGTGTGTTTTTGTAGGTGGTTGTGTGTGTGTGTTTTTGTAGGTGGTTGTGTGCGTGTGTTTTTGTAGGTGGTTGTGTGTGTGTGTTTTTGTAGGTGGTTGTGTGTGTGTGTTTTTGTAGGTGGTTGTGTGTGTTTTTGTAGGTGGTTGTGTGTGTGTGTTTTTGTAGGTGGTTGTGTGTGCGTGTTTTTGTAGGTGGTTGTGTGTGTGTGTTTTTGTAGGTGGTTGTGTGTGCGTGTTTTTGTAGGTGGTTGTGTGTGCGTGTTTTTGTAGGTGGTTGTGTGTGTGTGTTTTTGTAGGTGGTTGTGTGTGTGTGTTTTTGTAGGTGGTTGTGTGTGTGTGTTTTTGTAGGTGGTTGTGTGTGCGTGTTTTTGTAGGTGGTTGTGTGTGTGTGTTTTTGTAGGTGGTTGTGTGTGTGTGTTTTTGTAGGTGGTTGTGTGTGTGTGTTTTTGTAGGTGGTTGTGTGTGTGTGTTTTTGTAGGTGGTTGTGTGTGCGTGTTTTTGTAGGTGGTTGTGTGTGCGTGTTTTTGTAGGTGGTTGTGTGTGTGTGTTTTTGTAGGTGGTTGTGTGTGCGTGTTTTTGTAGGTGGTTGTGTGTGCGTGTTTTTGTAGGTGGTTGTGTGTGTGTGTTTTTGTAGGTGGTTGTGTGTGTGTGTTTTTGTAGGTGGTTGTGTGTGTGTGTTTTTGTAGGTGGTTGTGTGTGCATGTTTTTGTAGGTGGTTGTGTGTGTGTGTTTTTGTAGGTGGTTGTGTGTGCGTGTTTTTGTAGGTGGTTGTGTGTGCGTGTTTTTGTAGGTGGTTGTGTGTGTGTGTTTTTGTAGGTGGTTGTGTGTGTGTGTTTTTGTAGGTGGTTGTGTGTGTGTGTTTTTGTAGGTGGTTGTGTGTGCGTGTTTTTGTAGGTGGTTGTGTGTGTGTGTTTTTGTAGGTGGTTGTGTGTGTGTTTTTGTAGGTGGTTGTGTGTGTGTGTTTTTGTAGGTGGTTGTGTGTGTGCATGTTTTTGTAGGTGGTTGTGTGTGCGTGTTTTTGTAGGTGGTTGTGTGTGTGTGTTTTTGTAGGTGGTTGTGTGTGCGTGTTTTTGTAGGTGGTTGTGTGTGCGTGTTTTTGTAGGTGGTTGTGTGTGCGTGTTTTTGTAGGTGGTTGTGTGTGTGTTTTTGTAGGTGGTTGTGTGTGTGTGTTTTTGTAGGTGGTTGTGTGTGCGTGTTTTTGTAGGTGGTTGTGTGTGTGTGTTTTTGTAGGTGGTTGTGTGTGTGTGTTTTTGTAGGTGGTTGTGTGTGTGTGTTTTTGTAGGTGGTTGTGTGTGTGTGTTTTTGTAGGTGGTTGTGTGTGCGTGTTTGTTTGTTTGTGTGTGAGGCCCCTTGAGGTTGTTGGAGAGATTAGGATAAGCTGTTGCAATTAATTCAAGTTTAACTGCAGAAGTGATAGGGTCGAGGCTTTAGACAAACGTGGCTTTCATCCAAGTATGTGTGTGTGGGTGTGTTTACTTGAGTGTGTGAATGTAAGTGTGTTTATTTGAGTGTGTGTGTGTGTGTTTATTTGAGTGGGTGTGTGTATATGAATGTGTGTTTATTTGAGTGGGTGTGGGTGTGTGTTTATTTGAGTGGGTGTGGGTGTGTGTGTGTTTAGATTCAAAGCAGAAAGCGACAGTGCTCTGCTGCTGGTCTAGACGATCAGGGAAGATTGACACTTTGATGGAGCACACACACACGCACACACACACACTTCTTCAGACGCACACTCTTATGGTTCTCTGTCCACACACAGTAAAGAGCAGATGCTAGCTAATGCAGTGTTAAATTGTCTAGACCTCGTCTATCCACTTACACTTTCAGTCTGAGGATGATGTCGAATGTTTCTATTAATCTTACCCCCGTGTGTGTGATTGTGTGTGTGAATGTGTGTGATAGTGTGTGATTGTGTGTGTGTGTGTGGGATTGCACATGATTGTTTGTGTGTGCTATTGTTTGTGCAGTTGTGTGTGTTTGATTGTGTGTGTGCTCGATTGGATTTAGAACTGGGAGAGTTGTTTGAGAAATCTTGGATGTTCTTTACATGTTCTATACATGTTCCTAAATCACCTGTGAGGTTCTAGACTACAGCAGCTCTGGTTCTAGACGTGTTCCTACAGCAGCTGGGATGTTGATCTTCGTTCATAATTCACATGACGACCCTCGGTTGCTATCTTTTCCTAACGTTTCCTGTCTGATGATGGAATCACAGAATCACACACAAAGGATTCGTGGGATAATCTTAAACATTAATATTTGTGTATGTGTGTGTGTGTACATGTGATTCTAAGAGGCCAAACTTTTCACACCCAGGTTTGGTCACGACGGCGATTCCAAACACTCGGAATAAAACATGAAGCCAGCTGTGCGTGTGTTTAATAATGGAGGAGGAGACTCTGGGAGTGTTCAGAGAAGTCAGAAAGCGTTAGGATGTTTCTGTCTCCACCGTGACTCAGACATGGATGCAGAAAAAAGAGACGTGAAGGTTTAGATGTGTGTGTTTCGGAAACCAGAAATAGGAGTCTGAAAGGTGAGAAGAAAGGAGTGTGTGTGTGTGTGTTTCTGAAGGCGCGTGTGTGTGTGTGTGTCTGAAGGTGTGTATGTGTCTGTAGGTGTGTGTGTGTAAATTGATGGACAGGACAGGTTGCGTTCTACAGGTCACAGAGAAGTGAAGCTCGGCGGTGCTAGGAACCAACATGCCCCTGCTCGTTCCCCCCTCTGAGAGACCGCTGTTGACGCGGGACGGGAAGTCTAGTAAATGATTCATGGTGAGCAGGAAGTGGGAGGGAATCAAACACTGGGGGGTCAACCCCCCCGCCCCCGCCTCCCCACATCTGTCACCTGGATTTCTCCTTCCTTATCTTTTTATCTTTACTTTATTCTTTCTTTTGTTTATTTCTTTCTTTCTAGGCACCTACAATTTTGTACTACTTTAGGCCTGCGTGCCTGCGTGCGTGCCTGCATGTGAAACAGAGAAAGATGAGGATGGATGGATAGCTTCTTATCATAATAGGTCTGTTTAGTGTATTAGAACCAGGAGAATTTACATGCTCCAATTATTCATCTGTCCACAAGCGGGCACACACACACACACTCTCGTACACACATTCTCAGAACACACACACAAACTCTTTCATCACACACACACACTCCTGCTGCCCGGGGTTGTCCGAGGTCTCGTCTCGTTAAACTCGTTCTAATTAACATCGTTAGTAAAGCCGGCGAATCACCCCGCTTCATTTACTCACCAATCAAGCCTTTAGCCAATCACAGGCGTCACGGCCCAGCTGCATTAGCATACAGACGCTTCCTGCTTGACCTCCGACCCTCACACAGAGAGGAAGTTGATAAGATACGCTCCCTGCTTTTTTCTCTCTCTCTCTCTCTCTCTCTCTCTCTCTCTCTCTCTCTCTCTCTCTCTCTCTCTCTCTCTCTCTCTCTCTCCTCTCTCTCCTCTCTCTCTCTCTCTCTCTCTCTCTCTCTCTGTCTCTGTCTTTATCTCTCCCCCTCTCTCTCTGTCTCAAAAGTCAAGTCGTTCGTTTGTTTTCTCTCCATCTGTTTCTCTCTTTCTGTCCTTCTATCCCCTCTCTTCCTTCTGTCAGAGAGACTGATCATAAGAAGGCAAAGAGAAAGAGAGAGACAGAGAGAGAGAGAGACAGAGAGAAGAGAGATAGAGAAAGAGGGAGAGAGACAGAGAGAGAGAGAGAGAGAGACAGACAGACAGAGAGACAGAGAGAAGAGAGAGAGAGTCATTTAGCAGACGCTCTTACATAGAGAGAGAGAGACAGAGACAGATAGAAGAGAGAGAGAGACAGAGAGGAGAGAGAAAGAGAGAGTGTATGTTTTTCTTCTTCTTTCTTCATTTCAGGGTTTCCTGCCAAACTCAGAGGCCTAAGTGGAAAAAGGGGGCAGTGTGTGTGTGTTTCTGAGAGGGAAAATGAGAGAGAGGCAGATGAAGAGGGGGTATTTGAGCAGGCGGTGAGAATGGCAGTGCTAGATCTCTCCCGTTTTATATTTGACCATCAGTGAAGCCCTAATGATAACCTTGTGACGTCCGCGGAGAAAAGAGAGGGTGCACAGACAGACGATAGATGGCTTATCTGCATGATGATGATGAGAACAAGGTGTGTGTGTGCGGTGGAACGTTCTGGAACTGAATAGTTCACTCTCCTCGAATCTCAGCTTCCATGTTGAGTTTTTCTCTCTCTCTTTTCTCTCTCCCTCCCCCCTTTCCCCCTCTCCTCCCTGGTATCACCGTGGAGGATGGAGTGGCGGAGGAGAGACCACAGGATGACACAGGAAGGAAGTGAGGAGATACAAGTGTTCGTTCTTCCCCTTTTGGGGGGGGGGGGGGGGGGGGGTACGGTGAAGACGTGACCTTTCAAAAGCTCTCAACTCCCTGTGTGTGTGTGTGTGTGTGTGGCATTTGAGGGAAATTGAAAAAGAGGTGCCACCCTCTTACACAGACCCTTAGCCTAACTGTGTGTGTGTGTGTACACGGTGTGAGTGTGTGTTTGTGTGTGTGTACACGGTGTGTGTGTGTACACGAGGGGTTTTGATTGACAGCTCCTCTGAGCAGATTTCTATTTTGGTGGCCATGACCTCACATACTGATGCTGCCCCTGAAGAGGATCACAATCAATCCTAGTATCTCTCTCCTGCTTCCCATCTCACACACACTCACACACACTCTGTCCAGTACCTGACACACCCGCTCACACACACTGCAAACACCAGTTACGTTCACACCAACAATGCACATTCTGACACACACACACACACATCTCTAACCAGTACCAGGTGTTTTATCGATGTCTTCCTCCATGAGTGTTTTCATATAACATAGCCAGCGTCTATGTGTTAGCATTCGTTAGCATGTCTGGCTAAAAACACTCCAAACACATTGGCCACAAGCTGTTAGCCCCTCTTGCAGACAGGGTGGTAATTGATTGGTGATTTGGTTGGCCTTCTAATCCTAACCCATATGATTATAGTTTAGGATGTGCTAACGTAATGACGTCATTAAATATCTCTATCTCTTTCTGTCTCTCTCTGTCTCTCTCTCTCTCTCTGTCTGTCTCTCTCCCTCTGTCTCTGTCTCCCTCTCTCCCTCCCTCCCTTTCTCTCTCCTTCCTAACCTCCCTCCACAAAGGATGTATGATGTGGGCGGGCAGAGGACGGAGAGGAGGAAGTGGATTGGCTGTTTTGAGGATGTGAGGGCGGTCCTGTTCGTCGTGTCTCTCAGCGGTTACGACATGACATTGGTGGAGGACCCTGCCATGGTGAGACAACCGACCAATCACGTCTTGCTGTGAGAACTCACGCACCAATCAGAGAGTTCCAACACTTGCTCTTACTTAACCTAATGTTTGAGTTAACCTAAACTTATTTCGTACTTTTATATATTGTGTATTCTTTCACTCGGACATTTGTCATTGGGGCTTTAAAACATTCATATTAATTAAATTAAGCACCTTGACTTTTTGTGGGCAGAACCGACTGCAGGAAAGCCTAAAGCTGTTTTCCTCCATCTGCAACAACATCTTCTTCAGGAACACCTCCATGGTAAGACATGAGCAATCTATCATGAATGAACTGTATTGCCCTCTCTTTCTCTGTTTCTCTTTCTCTCTCTCTCTCTCTCTCTCTCTCTCTCTCTCTCTCTCTCTCTCTCTCTCTCTCTCTCTGTCTCTGTTTCTCTTTCTACCCCTCTGTCTCTGTTTCTCTTTCTACCCCTCTCTCTCTCTCTGTCTCTGTTTCTCTTTCTACCCCTCTCTCTCTCTCTCTCTCTCTCTCTCTCTCTCTCTCTCTCTCTCTGTCCCTCACCATCCCTCTTTCTCTGCTCTCTTTAACTTTCTCCCCCTCCTCCCCCTCTCTTTCTCCTGTCCTTCCTCCCCCATCACCTGGGAATATAACAGGCACATAACTCTCTGGGGAGGTGGAGATGGAGAGAGCGGGATAAAGGGATTTTCTTGTTTCTTCCTTTCTCAGCCTTTCATTATATCTTTCTTCCTCCCCCTCTTTCTGGTTCATTCCCTCACTCTTTCAGTTGTTCTCCATCTATCAATCTTGGACATTAGACTTTTTTTTGCTCACACATAACACACACATACATACATACAGACAGACGTGGTGCCTCAGTCATTGTTGTAATGGCTCCTAATTACCCAGAGAACTGTAATTTAGGTGTGTCGCCGTGGCGACCTCGTGCCCCTGCGTGGTCGTCGAGCCCCCGCCCCCGGTAACAAAGCGTGTAACGAGCTGCTTAATTGGCTCGGTTTAACTTCCTGTGTGTGTGTGTGTGTGTGTGTGTGTGAAGACGGACGAGTATCTGTGAGGACAGGTGTGTGTGTGTGTGTGAGGACAGGTGTGTGTGTGTGTGCGGAGGTATGAGTATCTGTGAGGACAGGTGTGTGTGTGTTACAGCCAGGAACATGAAACAAAGCAGTTTAATTATGCTGTTACGATGTGTCTGTGTGTCAGTGTTTGTCTGTGGACCTGACTTCTGAACTCCCACCACCGCCTCCACACACACACACACACACACCCACACACACTGACAAACACACACACACACTGACACACACACCCACACATCAGGGTTCTGATCGGTCCTGTTTGTTCACACTCTGTGTTGTTTGTTGCTAGATCTTGTTTATGAACAAGATCGACCTGTTCCAGGAGAAGATCCTGCACTCTGGACGACACCTCAGACGTTATCTTCCTCAGTTCAGAGGTAACGCCTGACCCCCACACACACAGCCCTCTCACACACACACACACACACAGCCCACCTCACCACACACACACAGCCCTCTCACACACACACACACACACAGCCCACCTCACCACACACACACAGCCCTCTCACACACACACACACACACAGCCCACCTCACCACACACACACAGCCCTCTCACACCACACACACACACAGCCCACCTCACCACACACACACAGCCCACCTCACCACACACACACACAGCCCTCTCACCACACACACACACACACACATGATCCTATCCCCCGTCACACTTCTTGGGTAATGATTTATGAGGATGATGATGCTAGTGATGAAGATGACCCCCTCTCCCCCCAGGGGCAGATTGTGACGTGGACACTGCGGCCCGGTTCATCTCCTCCCTGTTCGTGTCCCTTAACGCCTCACCCTGCAGGCTGGTCTACCACCACTTCACCACCGCCACTGACACCTCCAACGTCCAGATCGTCTTTCAGGTCGTCATGGACACCATTGTCAAGGAGAATCTGGAGGCCGTCTCTCTGCTCTGATGGAACCCTGCGTAGCACCCTGGGTAGAACCCTGGATAGGAACCTGGTTAGAACCAAAGCCTAAGACTTCATGAAGTCACTTCCTCTAGGACAGAGGAAACGAGACAAGACTTCCTCTAGGAGAGAGGAAACAAGATAAGACTTCCTTTAGGAGAGAGGAAACAAGACCAGCTCTTGTGTCTTTGACTGTTCCTTGAAGAGCTGGTTTGCGTTTTTCCACAGGGAGCTGGAGGTTCTAGGTGTGTCAACAACCAAGAACCAGGTAGTCATAGGCTGCAGTGACAAATGAGTGAGGTGTGTGTGTGAGGAGGTGTGTGTGTGTGGGGAGGGTGAGTGTGTGTGTGTCAGAGAGAGGGTGTGAGAGAGTGTGTATGTGGGGTGGATACGTGTGTGTGTGTGTATAAAAGAGTGTGTGTGGGAGGGGGGTCAGCAGAAGAGGGGAGAGAATTTACTGCTTCACCATTGCTGGTAGTTTAATGGTGGGTGCTGGGTTCACCCATGCATACGGCACTGTATTTTCCTCTCATTTATCAGTGTGTGTGTGTGTGTGTCTGTGTGTGCGTCATGCACAGCTAATGGAACCTAGATCTAGAAAACACCCCGTTCTGTTTGCCTTGCGTTAATATAATCACTTACCCATCACCCTTTTTCTCCTAGCCTCTTTCTCTCGCTCTCTTTCTCTCCTTGTTGACTTCTATCACAGTGATAATTAAGCCCAAAACACACACACACAGATACCACGCCCCTTTTCAACAGGAGAGGAGTGTCTTGAACTACTTTTGTGGGCTTTCAACTTCCTCAGAACGATTCTTGTGTCTCGCTGTAGACTGTCGAGTCCGACTGAAGTGATTCAACGTGAACAGGGGAAACGCCAGAGTAAAAAAAAAAAAAAAAAAACTGTACAGATCAAGTGCCTTGTATATATATATTTTTTAACATAGTCCACCTTGTTATAATGTTATTTAAATGCTATTTTACGGGATAATTATTTGCTGTATATTGTAATCTTTTTGTAAGAGTTTTTAACTGTGGGTGTTTAATCTCTTCGTACCTGATGATTAACCTGTATGGCCATTTCAGTCATTATTGTTACAATGTGAAGGCGTTCATCCTGTGTGCCTTGTGGTAAAGGTGTTATCTATGCACTAATTATATTAAAAGTTGTTTTGTGTGGTTTGGGAGATTTGTTGATTATTTGCTACCGAGGACAAACTTTCCACTCAGTGGGAAAGGCAATGTGAAATCCTCTCCATTTCAAGGTTGTCCCGTTTTTGCTCCATGGTTTATTTTTTGACAGAACAATCTTAATAACTTAACAAAGTTAATAGTATTTGTTCATTTTTAATAGATAAAATAAATAAAAGTACTTTAAATGCTGCATAGCAGTCAACAGTTTATAGACACTTACTACATTTGGCAACGTGGGAGACTATTAACTACAGGTGAGGAATCGGCATCGGCATGGATTTAGAAGTGAAAACGGAAATGAATACAAACAACTCTCACACACCGCACTTTAAATTTTTTGTTGGTTTCCATTTCTTTTTTTTAACGCAGTTTAACAAACAAGGATCTTCACATCGCTTTGAAAATGAGAGAAAGGACATTCAATGTCATTAACGGTCCATTATCATCGTTTCTTTAACTTCCCGCGGGCGCAGAACTCTCCTGTTTAGGCGGGAGAATGATCTTTAGCCCCGCGGGCGCAGCTCGCTGCAGGGCTCACGCGGCCAGGCAGTCCAGCGAGTCAAGGGTGAGGAAGACATCCGCGCTGCACCGGAACGTGCCTGTGCCGTCCCGGAGAAGCTCGCAGCTCTTCAAGTTGGGTGAGATGTCTTTCACACAGATAGCCTGCAGAGAAACGAAGACAAACGGGGTTTAAAAAACATCGTTATACGGGATGTCCAAAATCATGTTCATTTAATTTCAAATGTGCCCCAAGACAAGTTTAAACGTCTCAAATAAAGCTTTTTTATTTTTTTATTTGGTAGCATTTATTTTTATATGACCTGGAACATTTGAAAGTGTATGTCTACGTAACACTAAGTCTGCATGGTAAAAAGTCTAAACAAGAGAATTGCCTTTTACGCACGAGACGTGCATCTTGCGCTCGGCTTTCTCCTCAGTTTAGACTCCTCAAATTGTTATCTTGTTAAATATTCTAAATACTAAACTATGCCCACATCAACATGGTGTAGTTTAACGATATTTCTGATGCAGTTAAATGATAA
This sequence comes from Osmerus eperlanus, assembly GCF_963692335.1. Taxonomy (NCBI): domain Eukaryota; kingdom Metazoa; phylum Chordata; class Actinopteri; order Osmeriformes; family Osmeridae; genus Osmerus; species Osmerus eperlanus. Next base: position 36,499 of record NW_026911943.1, read on the forward strand.
ACTACATCAAAACTAGGATAAACTGTTTCTTTGCACCTTGGTCCGTAAAACTCCAGGAGCTTCTCTGAACTTATTTTTTTTTAAACATGCTTTCAACTTAATGTTTCAGCAGACATTTATATTTACGCTCTGTGACACTCACCATATTTTTGAGCACGGGAGTCTGACGACTGCCTTCATTGACCACGTTGTTCCCGGTTGTCTCCCCGCTGTCCATCACCGTCTCCTCAGACTCGGACCTCCGGGCGTAGGGCGACCTACGGATACCGGAGAGCAATCCCGAGGCTCTCCCGACCGAGTAGTAGCTTGGGCCGGTCGACTGCTTGTACCAAGCCTCGATGGGATGGCACGAGATGAGCACGGAGACGCAGACGCACACCACGGCGAATCTAACGGACCTTTCCATCACGGAATCTTGTGGCACTTTTACGCTGCGCTGTGGAGGGATTCTCTTGGCGTTGGTTGGCTTGTTTTTGATTCCTTTTCTTCTAGTGTTGCAATGCAGAAAACTCTCGCTCTTGGTCGATGTGTTTTGGGTGTTCCAGAAAGTTGCCGCGCTTTATATAGGTGCGCTGCGCCGCGCGATCGTGACCCTCGACGTTCGTCAATCTAGATCATAAGGGGCTGGATGATTCATCCGTGCGCACGCAGAGGAAAAATCCAATCCTGGTTGATTCTTTGTCACTCAAGTTTGGAAAGGAGGGGGTACGAAACCAAGTCGTCAGAGGGGTCCCTTTTGACACGAATGTCATCTTCGAAAAGAGAAAAAACGCCAAACCCCAAGGTAGAAAAAAACGTAATCTAGTCCAACGACGACCTCAACTAGAACCTAGCTGGCTGCAACTACGTCATTCAGGAGATCTCCAGGGACTATGGGAAAAGGACCACAACACCAACGGTTTAGACTCGGGCTGTGAGCAACACAGACTTTACGCACCCATAGGCTATCTATCTGACGAGTTACATTCACTAACAATCTATATATAGACTACTGCAATATTGCTCATGTTATTTCATAGTATTTTTTATTGGAAATGTTTCTTTTTTAAATACTACAGTAGGCCTACTTGTTTTATCTTTATCTTTCTGTTTATTGTATGCACCAACCCACCTAAGCAAGTTCCTTGTTTGAGTAAACTTAAATGGCAGTAATCCAAATTCTGTTTCTGATATGTAGAACAAACGGACCAAACGGTGCACTTGTATTTTAAGTCTCAAACCGGACCGTTCAGAAATTCCCTCAAGGGGAGCAATTAATCGATTCCTTTTAAAATATCAAACGATTTTATTAGTAGTTTCCATTAGCTACTTCGTTTCGACGGTTGAAACGGCTTTTGAACTGCCTTTCCCTGAACGCCTTCTGCTATTGACGTCTCCAACAGAGTTGCCCGTTCATGCGTACGAAACCCTGGGTAGAAAACGTTTGGTAGATAATTAAAACTGGCTACGCCACGGATGCATCTTTGATGATTTTAGTAGACACGGCGCGATGAGACTACTTCACTTCAACTGTCAGTAGTAAAAAAAAGAAGAAAAAAAAAGAACAATTTCAATTTCTACTGGAGAATACGAACTTGCTCAGTCATCCCCGGCGTAGGAATACGGGAAACTTTTATCTACTTTGATATTTTATTTGTTAAGCAGAGGTTTTCATCCAACGCCTAGTTCTTCCTTTCCGTCTGTGAAAGTTTAGGCAGACATGCAAGCACACCGTTATTAGCACATGTAAACACAGAGATCGACACATAATTGAACGTAATATACAGTAGAAGAATATACAGTTTATTAAATACACACAATGCGCCATGACCTATGAGTTTTGATCAAATCAATGCATGTGATTGATTTGAAAGAAAGTTAAAAAAAAAATCCGGAATGTTTTAAGAAAATAAAGAGCGACAGGTTTGGGACCACATCAGAGTCTGGATGAAGACCCACTGCTCCCAGTGTCTGTCTATGTCATCTTTGTGGTTGACTTGTGGTCTGAACTTGCAGTGTGGTGTGACTGAAGGTGGTCGGTTGGATTCCCTTTCGATCCGTTTGTGGTCCTGTTGCAGTCAAAACCAGAAACACACAGTCTCTCTGTGCTGGCCTCTCGAAACCAGTTGTGGTCAATTCAGTGTCCAGCTAAAATGTTCAGGTTACAAACAAACTAATCTAAACCACATACAACCCAACCGTGTTCCAGTCGCTGCTCCTAATCCCGTCCAATCAGAGACCCCGACACAACCCGTCGACCAGGACTATCCTATCCCGTCCAATCAGAGGGCCCGACCCCCACAACCCATCCTCTCCCCTCCAATCAGAGGTCGTTGTGGAGCGGTCTGCATCTGGGCTCCATCTTGTCCTCCAGGACCCGGTCGGGGCCACACACCCAGGGATCCCCGGTCCCCCACTGCCACTTCTCCAGGCCCCCCCGCAGGGCCTCCAGCACGGGGCCGAGGGCCGGGTCGGACACCCGGTTCCGGGTCTCATGAGGGTCGTCGCGCCGGTCGTACAGCTCCCAGCGGGGCCGGTAGTAGTACTGGTCCAGGGTCTTGAACCAGCCGGTGGAACGACCGCACACTGTCCGGTTCAGGAGGTCCTGGGGGAAGAGGAGGGGGGGGGGGAGGAGGAACATAATCTGTTCTATAGGGAAGGGAGAGTGGTAGTGTGGTAGTGTGTGGTAGTGTGTGTGTGTGGTAGTGTGTGGTAGTGTGTGTGTGGTAGTGTGTGTGTGTGGTAGTGTGTGTGTGTGGTAGTGTGTGGTAGTGTGTGTGTGGTAGTGTGTGTGTGTGGTAGTGTGTGTGTGGTAGTGTGTGTGTGTGGTAGTGTGTGTGTGTGGTAGTGTGTGTGGTAGTGTGTGTGTGGTAGTGTGTGTGTGTGGTAGTGTGTGTGTGGTAGTGTGTGTGTGTGGTAGTGTGTGTGTGGTAGTGTGTGTGTGTGGTAGTGTGTGTGTAGTGTGTGTGTGGTAGTGTGTGTGCGTGGTAGTGTGTGTGTGTGGTAGTGTGTGTGTGGTAGTGTGTGTGTGTGGTAGTGTGTGTGTGGTAGTGTGTGGTAGTGTGTGTGTGGTAGTGTGTGTGTGTGGTAGTGTGTGTGGTAGTGTGTGTGTGTGTGTGGTAGTGTGTGTGTGTGGTAGTGTGTGTGTGGTAGTGTGTGTGTGTGTGTGGTAGTGTGTGTGTGTGTGTGTACCTGGAAGGTGGGAGATACATACAGGTCCTGGTCTATGGGAAGGGCATGCGGTAGTGTAGGTTGTGGAGCAGCCCGATACGCCCCCTGCTGGATGGAGCGTATAGGGTAGTACATGGTCACCTGCGAGGGAGGGAGGGGAGGGGATGGGAGGGGAGGAGGGAGGGGAGGGGAGGGGAGGGGAGGAGGGGAGGGGAGGGGAGGGGAGGGGAGGAGGGGATGGGAGGGGAGGGGAGGGAGGAGGGAGGGGAGGGGAGGGAGGAGGGGAGGGGAGGGGAGGAGGGGAGGGGATGGGAGGGGAGGAGGGAGGGGAGGGGGGGAGGGAGGGGGGGAGGGGAGGGGGGAGAGGGAGGGAGGGGAGGGGAGGGGAGGGAGGGAGGAGGGGAGGGGAGGGGAGGGGAGGGGAGGGGAGGGGAGGGGAGGAGGGGAGGGGAGGGGAGGAGGGAGGGGAGGGGAGGGGAGGGGGAGGGGAGGGGAGGGGGGAGGGGAGGGGAGGGGAGGGGAGGGGGAGGAGGAGGGAGGGGAGGGGAGGGAGGGGAGGGGAGGGGAGGAGGGAGGGGAGGGGAGGGGAGGGGAGGGGAGGGGAGGGGAGGGGGAGGGGAGGAGGGGAGGGGAGGGAGGGGGAGGGGAGGGGGAGGGAGGGGAGGGGGGAGGGGAGGGGAGGGGAGGGAGGGGAGGGGAGGGGAGGGGGGGAGGAGGAGGGAGGGGAGGGGAGGGAGGGAGAGGGGAGGGGGGGAGGGGAGGGAAATATAATTAGCCTATCATTTTTATAGAAGGAAGGAGAACAGTCTTTTTGGACATTTACACGTATAATTGTAAATCCCAAACACCCGCAACACACACGTATACACACTGCACATACACACTCCACACACACACCTCATGCAGGCTCTGGCTGGAGTAGACGGTGTTCCAGGAGGTGGGCTCGGCGGCGAGGGCGGGGAGGAGGGAGCGGCCGGTCAGGGTCACGGGGTCGGACGGGGTACCGGGCAGCCGGTAGGACGGGTACGGCACCGAGAACCAGTCCAGGATGGTGGGGGTGATGTCTGAGAAAGAGTCCGGACAGAGAGTAAGAAAAACAAGGGAGTGGGGAGGTCAGCCAGTATTATATTAGCAGCACTGTGTCTCCCCTGGTGGTACCTTAGTGCTGTTACATCCTGGGAATGTGGAGAAAGTCAGAACTGGCAATTTTCATTACTCTCTCTCTCCCTCTCAGTCCTATTCTCCCAATCAAGTCTTTTCATCTTGACCTCTTTTTTGTCCCCCCTCTCCTCCCCCCTCTCACCCAGCAGGCTGACGTAGGCCTGGCTCCCTCCCCCCTCTCACCCAGCAGGCTGACGTAGCCTGGCTCTCTCCCCCCCTCACCCAGCAGGCTGACGTAGGCCTGGCTCCCTCCCCCCCTCTCACCCAGCAGGCTGACGTAGGCCTGGCTCCCTCCCCCCTCTCACCCAGCAGGCTGACGTAGGCCTGGCTCTCTCTCCCCCTCTCACCCAGCAGGCTGACGTAGGCCTGGCTCTCTCCCCCCTCTCACCCAGCAGGCTGACGTAGGCCTGGCTCTCTTCCCCCTCTCACCCAGCAGGCTGACGTAGGCAGCTGGCTGCTCTCCCCCCCTCTCACCCAGCAGGCTGACGGCTCCCTCCCCCCTCTCACCCAGCAGGCTGACGTAGGCCTGGCTCTCTTCCCCCTCTCACCCAGCAGGCTGACGTAGGCCTGGCTCTCTCCCCCCTCTCACCCAGCAGGCTGACGTAGGCCTGGCTCCCTCCCCCCTCTCACCCAGCAGGCTGACGTAGGCCTGGCTCCCTCCCCCCTCTCACCCAGCAGGCTGACGTAGGCCTGGCTCTCTTCCCCCTCTCACCCAGCAGGCTGACGTAGGCCTGGCTCTCTCCCCCCTCTCACCCAGCAGGCTGACGTAGGCCTGGCTCTCTCCCCCCTCTCACCCAGCAGGCTGACGTAGGCCTGGCTGTTCTGCCCCCCAGCGTTCCCTGTGTTCCGGCGAGGACACCAGCATGGGTTCTGCGGTTCCGGAGTGGTACAGGTTGGTCCTGCCGTTGGGAAGGGGATGCCGTTGTCGGAGCTGTAGAGGACCAGCGTGTCGTTCTCATAGCCAGCCTCCCTCAGCTCCCGCAGGACCAGCCCAATACCTGCAGGGGGGGGGAGGGAGGGGGGGGGAGGGAGGAGGGAGGGGGAGAGAAAGAGAGAGGAGGGGGAGGGGGGGAGGGGGGGTGAGGGAGGGGGGAAGTCTTTACAGAGGTATAGGTGTGTTTATCTGTGGAAACAAATGAGGAAGTGTGTGTACGTGTGTGTGCACCCCTCACCCTGGTCCAGCCTGCTCACAGTGGTGTACTGGGCAGCGATGTCAGCGCGAGCCGTGGGTGTGTCGGGTACGAAGTACGGGACCTGCCAGGCGAGTAGGGGGGAGGAGGCAGGAGAGCATGTTTCACAGTTCATAGGTCCTATTTTACAGGTCATGGTTAATAGGTGGTATTTGTCAGGGGTCAGGGGTCATGGTCCCACCTGGACCTGCTCGGGGGTGTAGTATTCCGGCTTCCAGTCGGGAATTCTGCCCATCCCGCTCTCCCCGTTCCCAAACTTCTCACAGAAGGCTCCGTACTGTGGCTGGGAGTGGCCACAGCGGTGCGTGTCGTGGAACGCCACGTAGAGGAAGAACGGACGCTCCTCCTCCTCCCCTCCTCCCCCCTCCTTCTGCGTCTGTAGAAACTTCCGGACCAGCAGCTTGATTCGTGTGATGTTGCGGCCCACCTGCAGCACGGAGTTGTTCTCCTCGGTGTAGGCAAAGTCGAAGGGGTAGACTGGACCAGGACCCACGTGCTTCTTCCCTATTATACCTGAGGAGGGAGGGAGGGACGGACGGAGAAGGATAAGAAAGCGACAGAACGAGAATGAGAGGAAACAAGAGGGAGAAAGGCAGTACACTTGTTTTTTGTGATCGATAATCAAGCAGGCTCTGGACTCTTGAAGAAGGATGTGTGTGTGTGTTTACCTGTGCGTATGTTGGCCTTGCTGAGTAGCAGAGGAAGGCTCTGGACTCCATCGAAGGAGTTGAAGTGATGGACTCCCTGGTGCAGACCGTACATGCCATTCTGATGCTGAACACACACACAGGTGAGTTCACATGGGGACCTCAATCAGGAAGTGTGTTCTGTGTGTGTGTGTGTATGCAGCAGCTCTGAGGAGAATGTGTGTGTGTGTGTGAGAGAGAGAGAGTTACCTGCGGTAGCCCCGTGAGGATGGTGGAGCGGCTGGGGGAACAGCTACTAACGGACGTGAAGGCGTTCTGGAACAACAAGCTGCGGCGGGCCAGAGCGCGCAGGTGCGGGGTGCGGACCACCGAGTTATTGTAGACTTCGGTTTCAAATCCAGCATCGTCCGCTGAGTAGGTGGGACGGGAGACGGGACGGGGGACGGGGGGAGAGAAGGCAAAAGAAAAACGAAGATAGTTGAAGAAGAAGCGAGGGTGGAATACAGTTTGAAACAGGCAGATTGGGAAACGACGGAGAAGAATACATTGAACTCTACCTATAATCAGCAAAACATTTCTCCTCTTTGATTTTCCTACGTAGCACATCGCCGTAAGAAACAGAAACGCCAATCCATGCGAAACGCGCATTCTGGATGAACGATCTAGTTTACTTCCAAATTATCTGGATGAACTATCTAGTTTACTTCCAAATTATCTGGATGAACTATCTAGTTTACTTCCAAATGATCTTCATGATTTTAAAATTAAGATTGAAACTTGACACACAACTCGCTTTTCCTGACTCTTCGTAAGTCCCGCCCACTGTGATCACATGACTACAGTCACATGAGATGCGGTGTTTTGGTGTGACAAGTAGTTTCCTGTCGCACGGAAGATGTGCGGGTTTGGGGAAGTTGTTGGGGGGAGCAGTGATTTCCATGTCAACAGCAGCTCCTCTTTTGGAATTAAACTCATTACAGAAAAGACAGAGAAACAAAGGTTTGAAGCACACATGTACCTATTACATCAACGGTGATGCCTGCTGACATTCGCGTACATTTACAACCAATCCTGTGTAACTGTCGGGTTTGCAAGTGTCCTATTGAAATGCCTATGGTTGTCATAAAATCTAAATAGTTGTACTGACACAGCAGAAATATGAGTTAATGGTCATGCATTTTGTCAAGTCGTTGTTACAAGACGGTCGTCCAGACTAACAGCAGCAACGCCTAGGTTGTATAACAGGTAGCCTATGCAAATCTTCCTGTATAAAAACGGCTTCACGCGTTCTGATCTAACTTGAAGTCAAGTTCAATTCGTTCGGTTTTTCTTTCGGGATTCTTTCTCGTAAAACTGGAGGTCAACAGACCGCGTTCTGCACACATTCGGCACCAGCCGCATTCGAAAGCCCACGTGAGACGGAACCCTGATACCAGCTGGTTCTCCTGACGGCAGAGATGGACTTAACTCTGACGTAGCACGACGAGAAAACAGGAGACAGGAAACATCTCGCTGTCTTAAACACATCTGTGAGTATTTGTGTGACAGTTAAGAGTTTTAAAAAGAGAGTTTTACCCCCGTTTCTGTAATTAATCATACACAGTTACAACGTCCTCCATCATCCCCTCACCCCAGTACTGAAGTGTACCGCATAACCACCCTCTGCACCTCTCTTTATCACCCACTCGGTGCCTCTCTTTCTCTACCGTGTTTCTCCCTCCAGCTCCGCCCCCCTCTCCAGACAGGGCTCTCCTGTCCTGGATCCTCCCCCAGGATGATGGAGCCTCTGGCGGATCGGCCGCTGCTGGGGGCCCCCTCCTGCCGGGAGCTCCTCAGAGCCTGCTGCTCCTACAGTAGCCTCAGCGCCTGGCTGCCCTTGCTGACCTGGCTGCCCAGGTAGAGGGGGGGGGGGGGAGGGAGGGAGCATAAAAATGCAAAAAAAATATGTCTTCGAAACAGTAGCAGTGACTGTGCCAGGTGATCTGCTCCTCCAGGTACAGGCTGAGATGGCTACAGATGGACCTGATCGCAGGCCTCACCGTGGGGCTGACCACCGTACCACAGGCCCTGGCTTACGCCGAGGTGGCCGGCCTACCTGTCCAGGTGAGGGGGAGGGGCTTAGCTGTATACAGGTTATACATGTTAGCCGTAAACATGCTGGTCTCTTTCTCCTCTCCACTGTCCTCCTTCCCTTCTCCTCCCTCTCTCTCTCCTCCCCCCTCCTCTCTCCATCTTCCTCCCTCATCCTCTCACCCTCTCCTCGTCCCTGCCTCCACAGTTCGGCCTGTACTCTGCCTTCATGGGGGGCTTCATCTACACGGTGCTGGGGACCTCCAAGGATGTGACCCTGGGACCCACGGCCATCATGTCCCTGCTGTGTGCCCCGCTGGTGGGGGGCAGGCCTTGCCGGGCCGTGCTGCTCAGCCTGCTCTGTGGAGCCATCCAGACCTCCATGAGCCTGCTCAGACTGGGTAGGAGGGGTAGGGGGAGGGAGGGAGGGGGAAGACCTCTATGAGCCTGCTCAGACTGGGTAGGAGGGGTAGGGGGAGGGAGGGGGAAGACCTCTATGAGCCTGCTCAGACTGGGTAGGAGGGGTAGGGGGAGGGAGGGAGGGGGAAGACCTCTATGAGCCTGCTCAGACTGGGTAGGAGGGGTAGGGGGAGGGAGGGAGGGGGAAGACCTCTATGAGCCTGCTCAGACTGGGTAGGAGGGGGGAGGGAGGAAATGAGGAGGGATGGAGGGGGAGAGGGAAAGGGGAGGGATGGATGGAGGGATAGAAGGACGGTTTACATGTGAGAGGTGTGTGATAGAGGGAAGGGCGGGTGGAGGGATGGTTGGATGGAGGGATGACCTTGTGAGAGATGTGTTCTGCAGGGTTTCTGTTGGACTTCATCTCCTTCCCCGTCATCAAAGGCTTCACCTGTGCTGCCGCGGTAACCATCGGCTTCGGACAGATCAAGGTGAACACGGCTTCTCCTCTTTCTTCTTCAGAACAATTTATTTGATTGGTTAGATTTAGGTTATGGTGTATGTGAGGCAGCGTTTCAGCTTGTTCAGGAGTCTGTCCTCAGAGTGTGTGTGTGTGTGTGTGTGTATGTGTGTGTGCAGAATCTCCTGGGTCTGAAGGATGTTCCACAGCAGTTCTTCCTGCAGGTGTACTACACTTTCCACAAGATCCCAGAGGCCAGGTACACTGCTTGGATTTGTTGTTTGTGTGTGTGTATATGTGGGTGTGTGCGTGTATACATATGTGTGTGTGTTTATGTGTGTGTCGTCCCACAGGACAGGAGATGTGGTTCTGGGCCTGCTGTGTCTCCTCCTGCTGGTCCTGCTCACCTGGATGAAGAACACCCTGGGCCCGCCCCCAGAGGACGGAGGCCCCGCCCACGTCAGGGTCGCCCGCTGCCTGGTCTGGGGCGTCGCCACTGGTCAGCTATACCCCAGGACTGCGTGTGTGTGTGTGGTGTGTGTGCGTGTGTGTGGTGTGTGTGTGTGGTGTGTGTGTCCATTCCTTCTTCATCCCTTGTATCTCACTTCCTGACCCTGCACTTCCTGTTTCACCACTTCCGGTCTCCTCACTTCCTGTCTCCTCACTTCCTGTTTCCTCAATTCCTGTCTCCTCACTTCTTGCTTCCTGTGTGTGCAGTGCGAAACGCGCTGGTGGTGGTGGCGGCGTCCTGTGTAGCGTTCTCCTGGGACGCCTACGGCCTGCACGTCTTCACCATCACCGGGAAGACCTCCCACGGGCTCCCGCCCTTCCGGCCGCCGCCCACCTCCGAGACCACGCCCAACGGAACCCTCGTGCCCTTCTGGAACATCGTAGAGGTGAGTGGCGGGAGGACGGGCCAATTGGAGGAGAGGAGAGTGTGGGTGTTGACCAATGATTTGTGTTGACAATGAGGATTCTTCCTGGGAGGGTCTAGCCCAACCATTCGTTGTTCTGTTCAGGAAGTGCTTGTCCGTCAACCGTTTCTGAACCAATAGCGTTACGGTGTTATTATGATGAGCACCATCACTGTACACTCACATGAGTCAAGGGATGAGTGACAACCTTCTCTGACCAATCCGGTGTTAGGATTTCGGAGGGGGGCTGGCTGTCATCCCTTTCATGGGTGTGCTGGAAAGCATCGCCATCGCCAAGGCCTTCGGTAACCTTCATCCTTTTACTTTCATCCATTTATTCATAAAGTCATTCATCCATCAATTTATCCAATCTATAAATCATCCATCCATTAATCCATTCAATTTTCTACCGTTTATTCAGTCAGTATTGATGTTATGATCTGATTGGTTGTTCTATGATTTCCTGGTTTGTCCTCAGCCAGTCAGAATGATTATAGGATCAATGCCAACCAGGAGCTGTTTGCCATTGGTCTGACCAACATCATGGGATCCTTTGTGTCTGCCTACCCAGTCACTGGCAGCTTCGGCAGGTGTGTGTGTGTGTGCAGTCTTTAACAGGATACAAGGATATCATGTGATGTTTACCCTCAGCTTGATTAAAAATGTGTGTGTGTAGTGTGTGTGTGTGTGTGTTCAGTAGTTAACTATTTACTCTGTATTCAGAACTGCAGTGAACTCTCAGACCGGTGTGTGTACTCCAGCAGGAGGGATAGTCACCAGTAAGCCCCTCTCTCTCTCTCTCTCTCTCTCTCTCTCTCTCTCTCTCTCTCTCTGTCTCTGTCTCTGTCTCTGTCTCTGTCTCTGTCTCTCTCTCTCTGTCTGTGTCTCTGTCTCTCTGTCTGTGTCTCTCTCTCTCTCTGTCTCTCTGTCTCTCTCTGTCTGTGTCTCTCTCTCTCTCTCTGTCTGTGTCTCTCTCTCTCTCTCTCTGTCTGTGTCTCTCTCTCTCTCTCTCTCTCTCTGTCTGTGTCTCTCTCCTGAAGCTTGTCACTAACTGACTTGTGTTCCTCTACTGGTGGAGTTCGGTAATGTTGCTGTCACACACACTCACTCATTCTCCCCCCCCCCCCCTCCCCCCCCCCCCCCCTCCCCCTCCCCCCCCCCCCCCCCCCCTCCCCCTCCCCCCCCCCCCCCCCCCCCCTCCCTCCCCAGGTGTGGTGGTGCTCCTCTCCCTGGCCTTCCTCATGCCGGTGTTCTACTACATCCCCAAGGCCTCCCTGGCGGCCGTCATCATCTGTGCCGTGGCCCCCATGGTGGACTACCGCACCGCAGGCCGGCTCTGGAGGACACGGAGTAGGGGCACACACATGTATACACACACACAACCACACACACACACGTATACACACACACAACCACACACATACACACACACAACCACACACACACACATGTATACACACACACAACCACACACACACACATGTATACACGCACACAACCACACACACACACACATGTATACACGCACACAACTACAGTCACAATCCTGGCACACAAACGTGGCTGTGTGTGAGTTTCTGTGAAATCCTTCAGAATTTCCAACGCCCGTGTGTGTCTGTGTGTGTGTGTGTCTGTGTGTGTGTGTGTGTCAGAGCTGGACCTGCTCCCGTTCACCGTGACATTCCTGATGAGTTTCTGGGAGGTGCAGTACGGCATTCTGGGAGGAGTGGGCGTGTCCGGAGTCCTGCTGCTCTACAACACAGCCCGTCCCAGACTGAAGGTGGGGGAGAGGGGAGGGGAGAGAGGGAGGGGGGAGGGGAGAGAGAGAGAGAGAGAGAGAGAGAGAGAGAGAGAGAGAGAGAGAGAGAGAGAGAGAGAGAGAGAGAGAGAGAGAGAGAGGGTGAGTGTGACATTCTTGCGTTGTGTTTGCATGTCTCTAACGCCACTGTTGATTTTTTCTTGTGTGTGTGTGCATGCGTCTGTGTGTGTGTGTGTAGGTGTCAGATCATGGTGTGTTGGTGGTAGAGATAGGGAGTGGCCTCAGTTTCCCTGCTGCAGAATACCTCAGTGGAGTCATACACACTCAGGCCTTACAGGGTGAGTGTGTGTGTGTGTGTGTGTGTGTGTGAAAGAGAGACAGAAACAAACATTCTGTTAACCAAAACAGAATGTTTTGGTTAACAGGCTCTCTGGAATTAAGGTAAAAATGTTCCCTGCTCCTCCTCCCTTCCCTCTCATCCATCCCTTCTTCCATCCCTCCCCCACCCCTCATCCCTGTCTCCTCTCCCCTCCCTCCTCCTCCTGCCCCCTTGCCTCCTCCTCCTTCCTCTTCACTCCTCCCCCTTCCCTCCTCCTCCTCCTCCCTCCCCCAGCCTCCCCCCCCAGGTCTGTAGTCCTGGACTGCCAGCATGTCAGCACGCTGGACTACACCGTGGTCAACGAGCTGAGGGACCTGCTGGCCCAGTTCACCCTGAGAGGAGTGGGCCTGGTCTGCTCTGGTCTGCAGGTAGAGGAGGGGAGGGCCTGGTCTGCTCTGGTCTGGAGGTAGAGGAGGGGAGGGCCTGGTCTGGTCTGGAGGTAGAGGAGGGGAGGGCCTGGTCTGGTCTGGAGGTAGAGGAGGGGAGGGCCTGGTCTGGTCTGGAGGTAGAGGAGGGGAGGGCCTGGTCTGGTCTGGAGGTAGAGGAGGGGAGGGCCTGGTCTGGTCTGGAGGTAGAGGAGGGGAGGGTCTGCTCTGGTCTGGAGGTAGAGGAGGGGAGGGCCTGGTCTGGTCTGGAGGTAGAGGAGGGGAGGGCCTGGTCTGGTCTGGAGGTAGAGGAGGGGGGGGCCTGATCTGGTCTGGAGGTAGAGGAGGGGAGGGCCTGCTCTGGTCTGGAGGTAGAGGAGGGGAGGGCCTGGTCTGGTCTGGAGGTAGAGGAGGGGAGGGCCTGGTCTGCTCTGGTCTGGAGGTAGAGGAGGGGAGGGCCTGGTCTGGTCTGCAGGTAGAGGAGGGGAGGGCCTGGTCTGGTCTGGAGGTAGAGGAGGGGAGGGAGGGGGAAAAGATACATGAATAGAGTAAGAGATATAGAGTGAGGGAGAGGAATGATGGATTGGGGGAGGAAGGGAGAGAGGGGGAGAGGGATTAAAGGACTACACAGTAATTAATCAACCAGGCTGACCTTTATCACTCACTTTTCTCTCTCTCTCTCTCCTCCTCTCTTGTTCTCTCTCAGTCCTCTGTTCTGGAGATTCTGTCGGCAGCGGACCTGCCGGGACTCAGATTCGCCGACAGCGTGGAGGCGGCCCTTCAGAGCCTATCGGGTAATCCGATCACTGACTGACACTACTATTAGCCAATCACGGACAATAATTTTTTTTGTGTGTGACTTGCCACTCAGCCAATCAACGAGGGGAGAATGTCAGTAAAGAAGTCATTGACGAACTGATGGTGGGAGTGGCAGTGAGTGACTTGGAGGTTGGCCAATCAGCAGAGCTCAACAGTGATAGCAGCCGGTTGATTGGCTGTGCAGCCGTTTATAGACTCAATCACAAAGGGATCTTTTTTTTCCACCAATCAGGGGACACTAAACTAATAAGTGAATAATTAGTGATGGTTTTTTTTTTACTTGTTAGGGTTAGATCAGAGCAAAACAGTTGTTGGGATGTGATCTTCGACTGTAGACGTCATTCATTTGTTATAAGAATCAATTGCTTGCAAAACAACAACAAAAATTAACTAATAATGACAAACAATAATAAAAAATAAAAAAATGACACTAAGACCAAACTGAATTATTCATGCTCACGGAAGCACAACACAGTCAAGAGATTTGACTTTTATAATAACGTGTTTTTAATGTGTCTAGTGTTGTGCTGTCTCGAAGAGTACAATTCTCAATTTCAGTCGAAATTGAAAGGTTCTGCTTTATAGTGTTTTGATTCCAGCTAGTGGCGAGTTTGGGTACTACATTATTCAAACAGATTTTATTTAATTATTCAAGAGTTTTAACACAAAAAAAAAACGTTGATGTTTCGAGAACATTTGGTGAACATTCCAAAAGAGGCTGATGATTTGAAATGCCTGTTCATTTATAACATTATATAAAAAATGATATCTTGTTAAATGTTTCTCTGTGTCTCTGTCTCCATAGCAATATACAAACAATGTTTTGTACATTCATTTTTTTTACATTAGCCTATTTATTTTTGCTGTAGGCTATTTGTTCTGATTTTAATAAAACGAGTTAGAGCTGCGGAGGACGTCCTAACTAATTATTAATCGGATGGCGAGACTGTGTTTGCCTTTGGATGATGACAAACATTTGAAAAAAAGAATAAAATAACAGAATCTTCAAAAGGTAGGCCTAATCTTTATAATCCCCGTGGGGCAGGGAGGGGGGGGGTCAAATCGCAACAATTTTAGGGCAGTAGAAGGGGTGACGTAGTAGGTCGCTCCCGAGCAGCAGGTGGCGGTGATGCACCTCGTACGCGTTGGTTCAATTTGCAAAAAGAAGAATACGTTTTCAGCGGGAAAATAAAAAAACAAGAAAGTTGTCAGAAGCTCCGGTAGCCTACTGTCATAACACCGACGGGAGAAGATCAAGAGGCTCCGGTGAAAGGTGATTCTCTTCGGTCGTCCCGGTTTTAACCAATGTGATTAGCGTTTTGGAAGTGTGTTTCTTAACTTGGAGCTAAAGCAACTTTATCGGACGTGGTGATTACTTTCAAGGCTATTCTCACTACAGGCCATCTGCTTTTAACGTGTAACCTGCATGCATGCCTACACACTACTGTACATGGTAGCATTAGTCATTATAGCTAAAAGGCCACGTAACTTGTATAGCAATTATTTCATGACTGCAGATATCCTTTTCAAACGAAGTCACCAGACAGCGCGAACAGGTAGCCTAGCAAGCTAACTTGACATCGTTTTGGGGCCACCTTATGATTAATGACATTTGCCTACATTATTTGTTATGCAAATGGAGGATTTACATTCAGCCAAGCTAAATCTATCTAATCTGACGAAACGGTTTAATGTGAATCTTTTGTGTTTTTCACCAGATGTCAACAAAAATGGATGCTATAAAAAGTATATTGAAGAGTCTGAGCCGGAAGACGTTCAGGCGATTTCAGAAATATCTACGGAAAAATATTGATGGCTTCGAAAGAGTAAGACGGTTGTCGTCGCGAGATTTTGCTTCCAAACTGGCAGAAAAATACAATACAAAAAAAGTTTCTTCAATGATTAAGAAGGCAGAGATTACGAAGCAACCGAGAAGTGAGTATAGAAACACAACATAAACTTTTTTTCCTTTTGAAGATAGTGTTCGGCAATTTTCCTGCTTTATTAGACAGTTTGAAGTGAAGTGACAGGAAAGGCAGGGTGAAAGAGAGGGAAAGACGTCAGCAAATGGCCGAGGCCAGATTCCAGTTGTAAGACCTCAGCCTAAATGGCCGCACGCTCTTACTGGTGAGCTACAAGGTGCCCTTAAAAATGTGGTATATTATTATAATATTTACTTTATTACATTATTATAGTATAATGTGATACTGTATGACATTATTATATCATATTATCGTATAATGTGATGTTATGTTTAACTTAACAGGTAAGAGAATTCTGGAGAGGAACACGCAGCAGGTAATGGTGTCACGTTTACAAAACCTATAGCAACTGTTCATAAAGATGCCATTAAGATAGAAGTACCTGTTTGCGCAACATAAGCTATAGTTGCGTTTTAAAAAGATAATTTCAGAAATTTCCTTTAAAATCCTTCCAATTTGATGTACTATAAAGCAAAATCACTCAATTGAATTTGATACAGCTTGGGTATTGACATTGATCCCCAAGCAGGCTGGAATTAGAGACCTGTGTGTTAATAATAATACTAATTCTTGTTTCTCTGTTAGACCACCAACTCCAGCGAGACAGACTTGGCCACTGCTGGCCGTGGAGGCACCAGTAATGTTGCTCAGACTGGTAGCTTGGTTTCCACACCTAATGTCAACAACAGTGTTGTTCACAGGGACATTAACTACATCATCACCAACTGTGAGGAATATTTGACATCAGTTTTATATTTCACTTTGCCAGTACTTGCTGATATTTCAAGCTTAAAGTCTGTACAACTCACAATTCCCATTGATACTACTACTACAGTTCTTAGGGCTTTATGTAATGTACATGTGTATGTCGTCTTTTAGTTTGTTGGTTTATTAAATATGTTACCTTTTAAAAGTTTGCATCGTTCTCTTTATAAATGCAGGTCCAAATATGATGAGCCAGTGCTCTCATGTGGATAGACCCACTGGATACAACGATGAACAGGTACTGAATGTACTGACCGATCCTTCTGTTTGGTACACACATGCTCCACATTGATAGTTTTGTGTTCACTTAACTATTCAACACCGTTCCTTTTCCCCCGCCTGTCTCCAGGTGTTGAGACGGAACGAGGCGGAAAGTGAGTGAAAACAACGCAGTGTGATTTTGTTTAACTAATCATATGGCTCTTAGTGAGTCTCTAGTGATAAGCTGGAAATACAGTTACGGTATCTTTTTGTGTGGCGTGTTTCTTTCATTGGACTGGTATTTTCTCTCCTATCCTATCAATTTCGGAAGACGTCCGTCAAATTATCAAGTTGATCAAATCTCGTGAGAAGACAACAAACCAACATGTCTCTGAAGGAACGAATCAATCGCAGAAATCGCTGCTCGATAACTTCTACACGGAGCTCCACATCGTGGCTTCTGAGCAGTCCAGCATCAACAGCCAGCATGAGGTGTGGCAGGCGGAAACAGCTCACCTCGTGGACCCCTCAGAAACCCGCGTTAAATACCATGACCTGTTTGAAGACCCAAAAATAAAGCGAGTGCTGACCAAGGGCATTGCTGGAATAGGGAAAACTGTGACTATAAAAATGTTTATCCTGGACTGGGCAAATGGGAAAATCGATATTGAAATCGTGATCAGCCTCCCTTTCCGGAAACTGAATTTACTGTCCAATACTGAACACAGCCTGCTCACCCTTCTTCAAGTCTTCCACCCTGACATCAAAGATATGTCTCTCTTTATCAGCCATACGTCTGTCCTAATCCTTGATGGTCTAGATGAAACCAAATTCCCTCTGGACTTTGAGAATAACGTCATAATGTCTGATGTAACTGAGAAAAAAACAGTGGATGTGTTGCTGACAAACCTTCTCAACGGTCATCTCCTCCCCAACACTCGGCTGTGGATAACAGCCCGACCGGAAGCTGCCAATAAGCTCTGCCGACAGTATTTTCACATTGACCAGGTCAATGAGATCCGAGGGTTCGATGATGCTCAGAAAGACACTTATTTCAAGACGAAAATCAAAGACGAGGAAATGGCGAATAAAGTAATTGACGCTCTCAAACATTCGCCTAGCCTCTACATCATGTGTCACATTCCTGTGTTCAGTTGCATGTCCGCGATGGTTCTTCAGAATCTCTTTAGTGAGAAGACTACACCATACGATAGGCCTTTGCCTACGACCATTACCGACATGTATATCCATTACCTGATTGTCCAAACTCAAATCAGTTTCAGGAAGTACGAAATAAACCAGCTTGAAGATGAACAAGCTGTGATGACACAGTACAAGGGCACCATTTTGAATCTGGGAAAGCTTGCATATGTAAACCTGATGCGTAAAAATGTCCTCTTCAGCACGAACGACATGAAGGACTGTGAGATATCGCCCGACGATGCTGCCAAGTTCCCTGGTCTTTGCACTGAGTATCGTGACCTAAAACATGGCCTGTATGAGCGCAAAATATTTTCATTTGTGCATCTAAGCATCCAGGAATTCTTTGCTGCCCTATATGCATTTAATACATTTGCAAACGAGCAAGATTCAGGAAGTTCCCCAGTTAAAACAAAGAAAGGGAAGGACTCAGAGACTTTACTTGATTTCCTTAAGAAGGAACTTAACCGTGCTTTGGATAGCGAGAACGGACACCTGGACCTGTACGTGCGCTTCCTGTTCGGTGTCTCCCATGACTCCAGGGACCTCCTTGGAAGTATTCTTCCAAAAATGCCCAGCAGTGCAGAATGCCACAAGAAGCTGACTGGGTACATGAAGATCCTGAAGAGGAAAGGTCTTTCTCCAGAGCGGTGTATCAACCTGATCCATTGCCTCAACCAGTTTAAAGACCAATCTGCTCTGGAAATGGTGACAAACTCCTGCTCCTCGGGCAAACCACTGACTCCGTTCCAGTGCACTGCTGTAGCTTACGAGCACATGGTGCTAAAGAAGTCAGAGGAGTTCGACTTCAGGAACAAGAAAACATCGGATGAAGGCTTTTACAGACTGGTTCCTGCCCTGCGTTCCAGCGTCACAGCAAAGTAAGTGTCTGTAACTATAAGCCACAGGTGATATATAAATACAGGCTAAACCAGGCAAGCATTTGTCATAGTCCTTCAGTCTGAATTGTGCATATATCCTCAATTTAACTTAGAACTGCCTTATAGTAAAATGTACTCCTGACTGTGAATCCTCTTCTTTACAGACTCTGCCTTTGTGACGTCACACCACCAACAAGCGATCCCCACTTCACAGTCCGTACACCACCACTGTGTGCGACACTGGCTTCAGTTTTCCGGTCCGACCTGTCTCGTTTGACCACGCTGGTCCTCAGCCGCAACAACCTGGGAGGGAGCATGGGAGTGGATCGTCTGTGTGATGGACTGAAGCACCAGAACTGCAAGGTGGAAACCCTCGACCTCAGCTTCAACGGCCTTGGAACCCAAGACGTGAACGGGATCTGTGAACTGCTGACCAGGCCAACTTCAAAACTTATGACCTTGGATCTGAGTAACAATGACCTTGGGGACCAGGGCATGGCCTTTCTCACAGGTGCTCTCTGTCGGTCTGCCTGTCAGCTGCAGGTACTGAGGTGAGCTACAAGGATAAATGAAAAAATGAACATTTAGTATGGATTTATTCTCATTTTCAACTGTAACACCAAACAAAATGAGTTTCGCAGTCCACATTGAGCATGTTTACCTTGTTTCAATGCTCGTTTTCAATTTAATTCAAATTCAAGATTTTTACTAGCAGGAAAAGATATTAGCCAGGGGGCATCACAGGCAGGGTGTTGCTTTTACCTCACTCACCTTCGTCTTCATCTGCCGTTGTCACTGTCAGGCTTTCAGGCTGTGGCGTCACCAAGGCAACCCCGTTCCTCAACATAATCCAGAAGTCGGACACTCCGGTTATTCTGAAGCTGCTGGATCTGAGCTACAATCCTTTAGAGGATGTGGAATCTCATGTTGTCCAAGAGTTCTTGAAGCTGGGGTGAGTTGTGCCGGACATGATCAAACAGGCGTAATGAATGGTACCCGTCAGTTAAAAGATCAGATTATTATTGTTATAGACGTATGAATATAATTGTGACATTTTTGCAATTGACATGAGCGTTATGTGGTGATTTACTGTGAATAAGCAATTTTTTTTGTGTGGGCAGGATTACAGTCAATGTTGAGCATAGAGAAGAGAGCAGAATCAAACCAGGACTGGACAAATGTAAGTCATTGGCTAGTCGATCATTTTAATAAAATGTTGATTTAACAGGACTAGGTTTAACTTAAGCTGTCAGCTAAATGTAATTATGTGAGCAAACTGAACTCTACTTAAGTGTGCTCATTTGGCAAATGATTTTACCCAAAATCGTACAAAAAACGGTGTACAGGAGGGAATTTGAACCTGCGACTCATTTATCAACAGTCAAATGCTCTAACCTCTAAGCTGTTCCCATCCCTTGTCTCTGACCGTGTTACAGACGCGTGCGACCTCACACTCGACGCCCGCACGGCAAACTGTTTCCTCTCCGTGTCCGAGGACGGCAGGAAGGTAACGAGGCTGAGGAAGCAGTCGGACATTCCTGCCTCTCCAGAGACGTTCGATGCGTGCGTACAGGTTTTGTCCCTGGAGAACCTCCGCCATCGCCATTACATAGAGTTGGAATGTGTGCATGACGCATATGTGGGAGTGGCCTATGAGAAGATCCCTAGGAAAGGGGCCGGGAAAGACGTCGGACTAGGTTGCAACGCCGATTCTTGGATTCTGTACGTTTATAAAGATGAATGCTACGCGCAGCACAATAACCATAAAGTTAGCCTGTGTCCCCCCGCAGTCTCGTACAGGATTGGTGTGTACCTGGACTGGCCCGCCGGGGTCCTGTGTTTCTATGGCAACAACGGTGGCAAGCGGACTCCGCTGTATATGTTCCACGCCACGTTCTCCGACCCGCTGCATCTAGCCTTGAGACTGGGTTCTCCAAATACAGTTGTGGAACTGTCTGCACTGCCCCAACCCAAGTGTGAGGCTAACTGAATCCTGGTCATACATCGCATGTGACGTTGTACTGTTAAGCAAACATGCTTATCCAAAGCGCCATACAAATAGTGTGTGTAGTATGTCATACATATGCGTGTAGTACATTACAGGAAACAGTTGTGACTGTCTACTTATGGTGGTTAGAGCCAGGGAATGGTATTTTACAGTACAACAATATCATCTCAAACACAGTCAAATCATAAAACTACTGAAATGACTTATCCCTTGTGATGTCACAATGACCCAAAGGTTCACAACAACCTATCGTTGTGCTGCGACAACTTTACCCAATACAAAAACAAATCAAAAGCATTTTCTTTTAATAAAACATAGACGCATCGACAATCGACTGGAATTTCAGTGACAAACTTTTTTTGGGTAGCTTAGCAGGACTCGTTCTTTTTTATGAGCTAAAGATTGTGTCGATGCCAGACTGTGGAGCTGAATGAAGCGATAACAGGGTTCACCTTACGACCTATACAACACTAGAAAAAAATACAATGGTTAACGTTCCAAATGTTTGTAAAGAAACTGATTTCATAAGCCTGTTCATTTGTATTAAATTATATAATTGTCACATCATTCTGTGTCTGTCACCATTTGTAAAACTTGTATTATTATCTAAGCACACAGACGTCATGTGAGAGAATGTTGAAATCATAAAATCAATACCTTCAAGGACCTTGACCCATTTACCCTGTGAGATTGTGTAAGAGAGAGAAAGTTGTGTGTGTGTAAGAGAGAGTGTGTTCTTGCGTGTAAAAAGGGCTATACTAATTAATTTGATTTGCGTGTGTGGGTGTGGAGAGGTGCTGCCTGTACTTGTACTTGAAGAATCAATATCAAGAAGTGAAATTTCACTAAATGGCATTTACTGGAACATGCCCAGTCAATAAACCCTAATTCTGCCATGCCAAGAAACAATACATGTCCCATTAAAACCCTTGTGCTTCCTTCGGGTCACATGACCCAAAGGTTCATAATGAACCATCGTTGTGTTTACCCAATATAAAAACAAATAAAAGTAATTTTATTTTAACCTTCGCAATGTGGGGGGTCTGAGACAGCCCGACAGTTAAAAGAAAATGCTTCACTTTGTTTTTGTATGCGGTAAATTTGTCGCAATACGACGGTGGGTCACAATGACTGATGGGTCAGAATGACCCGAAGAGAACACAAGGGTTATTAACTGTTGGGAAAGTTCTCTCTGGTACTCATGGTATAACAAAAGATCCATGTTGTATAATTTGCTATCAGAATGTTGACTCAATGCAGGAGTGGAGTGGGGTGTGGCCAGTGACCATGGTGATGGAGAGATGAAAAGAGATACAAAGTGATGGATTTTGTTTGAAGTGTGTAAACGTACAATATTTCTTAACAGTTATGTTAAGAAACCACCACCACCTCTTCACTCACACAAAACATCCCTGTTTTCCCTGAATTGTT
Organism: Osmerus eperlanus; assembly: GCF_963692335.1. Lineage (NCBI taxonomy): Eukaryota > Metazoa > Chordata > Actinopteri > Osmeriformes > Osmeridae > Osmerus > Osmerus eperlanus. The sequence goes on from NW_026911943.1 coordinate 58,280, forward strand.
TAATCACACGTCACAAGTTCTCCATAGAGACGGGTGCATATAAAGATGAGTTGCATATAAAGATGTGTGAGAACTCAGGTGTGTTCCAGAACACTGGGAAGACTCCGACAGGTGAGACCACTCCACTCAGACACTCACTGCTGCTCTGTGTCGCTTCTTGTCATGTATTATGAACATCTTCAAGTTGACATGACTTCAGTCAGAGTCTGGGATGTGTGTATTATGAACATCTTCAAGTTGACATGACTTTAGTCAGAGTCTGGGATGTGTGTATTATGAACATCTTCAAGTTGACATGACTTTAGTCAGAGTCTGGGATGTGTGTATTATGAACATCTTAAAGTTGACATGACTTTAGTCAGAGTCTGGGATGTGTGTATTATGAACATCTTCAAGTTGACATGACTTTAGTCAGAGTCTGGGATGTGTGTATTATGAACATCTTCAAGTTGACATCACTTTAGTCAGAGTCTGGGATGTGTGTATTATGAACATCTTCAAGTTGACATGACTTTAGTCAGAGTCTGGATGTGTGTAATTGATAGTAATTCAGCCCTGCTACAAGGTAGGTTTGTGCAACTGATTGATGTTTCTTACAATCGTATTGTGCCTCTCTTGATGGTTGAAGTTGGGGTTATCGAACCTGAAGTTAGGGTTATAGAACCGCCACCTGGCCTTAGATCTGATCTGTAAGACTGTAAGCTACTGACTGTATGGAACTAGCTTAAAAGGCAGTCTTGACCCACATCAGTGTCCTGTAGGCTATAGGACACAATTTGGGTGAATTTGTTTTGAATTCAAGTTGCAGGTGGGGCTGAGCTGATTAACTGCATGAGCAACATGAATCAAGAAGACCTCAAGCTGCATGTTTCGCCCCATCATGGGTTTTATTGACCATTTCATTTTCCTTTTCTTCTCCCAATGCTTCCTGTCAGATTTCTGTCTGATCTGTAAGATGCGGTGCACAATGATGATGTCACAGTGTCTGCTGTTTCTGCTGTCCAGAGATAGCCTGACGTTGTCATACTCATAATTCTAGTCAGAATATGAGTCTGAGAACTCTCCGTTGGGCTGTGACTATGGGGCGTGTTTCAAACGAACCTGGAAAACAAATGCCTCTTCGCTCAATTGGATAGATCTACAACCAATCAGAGCAACGTAGTATGTTAACTTTGACCGAATCCTGTAGGAAGGACGGCAAGAACATATTTTCCAACGACAAATGCCTTGATTGCGTTTCTCTGTTCCTCTTTCAAAATGAATGCGCTGTCGATGTCTTCTAAAACAGACTCAAAGGCAGAATCATAACATCCTAGATCTCCAGCGGTAGCCATGTTTGTTCAAAACGAATTCAACTTAAGCGCTCTTTTGTGACGTGGGTGATTACATTACTGTTGATCATCTGTCCATCATCGTATAAAGCCCGCCCTGGCAATTTCATTGGTCCGCCCAGATTCTGGTTTTCTGTAGTTGTCCCCAATACGAGACTCTCCAGACCCAACTTACATTTACATTTAGTCATTTAGCAGACGCTCTTATCCAGAGCGACTTACAGTAAGTACAGGGACATTCCCCCGAGGCAAGTAGGGTGAAGTGCGGAAGAGGAGGAGCCCTTTCGGCAGCTTTTCATTTCTAAAATAATGGCGGACGAAATGACTCGCGAGCAGATTCGCCTTAGATTCGCGGGTGTCACAATCAGATTTGCGTCCGTCACTTCCCGCCAAGTGGTTAATTTAAGTGTTCCATTTGAGACAGCACTACTCAGCGACGGAGTGCACTACAGATGTAAGTGCACTGTATTGCGGTGCACTGTATTGCGGTGCACTGTATTGCGGTGCACTGTATTGCGGTGCACTGTATTGCGGTGCACTGTATTGCGGTGCACTGTATTGCGGTGCACTGTATTGCGGTGCACTGTATTGCGGTGCACTGTATTGCGGTGCACTGTATTGCGGTGCACTGTATTGCGGTGTACTTAGTAAAGTGCGCGGTAGTAGACACAGCCACTGTGTGTGTGTGTGTGTGTGTATCAGGTGGTTAGCGTGTGTATCAGGTGGTTAGCGTGTGTGTGTGTATCAGGTGTTTAGCACGTGTGACTCAAGATGTCTGCAAACGTTTTTAATGTGCAACAGCAGAAAATGCTTAACCAACCCTTAAGTACTGTTAGCTTCAAGTGTACGTAGTGTGTCTCAGGCTGGCTGGCCCTTTTGATGTCAACCTGTCACAACAGTAAATTATAAACACCATTAAGAATATGAAAGTTATGCAGTGTTGACTTGGCACAGGAACCTGCTTGGCTGGTGTCATCGTAGTGTTTCAGAAGGGGCTTGGAACAAAATATTTTTTTCTGTTCAAGGGAAGCGACTGCTTCTAATGTGTTTTTTGTTGAGGGCAGGGCTGGACTGGGGGGGAAAAGTGGCCCCGGAGTTATATTGTCAGACCGGCCCACTCAGTAAATGGCGCGCGGCCCACTCAATACATAACACGTATCGAACAGTCATTGGCCTACTTGGAAAAATACCCATACACTTAACATTATTTCGGATTATTACAAAGAAATTACATCATATATGTTTCATTTCTTACGTTGAACTTCCGAAGTCCTTAAGAACACATTTCCGAAGACACTTCGGAAACATTGGCACCATGAATACAGATCGCGAGAAGGAGTATAAAAGTCAGTCAGTAATTCTGGACTACTGAAGGTCTTGGAGCAATTTAGACGTGTTCAAGCTGTGTAATATGGAATAGTATGAGATGCTGGCGATGTCAGAGGGAAGGCCGGTTGGTGATGGAAGTGTGCCGGTATTTTGGACCATCCCAACCCCGTCGGCCCACCGGGGAAAATATATATATATTTGTCATTTATTCCATCACTACGGCGTTGCACTTTATTACTTTTACAGTGTATTATCATTTCCTTGTGATTCTGTTTAGGAATAAAAGTCCACATTTTCTATCTGAATAAACCTGAGAGCAACAACAACTAACATCTACCTGGGCATTTAATTGTGATTAAATGTTTGCATTTGCATGACTTCATTGGCAACACCGATTCATTACATTAAAACAAAACTATCTTTACATCTTCTTAATATTACATCCATATTATCCATACTTTTTGTGCTGTTTCTGATTTAGCTGTATACTAAAATTTAAAACTAAACCGCAAATTCTCCCCTATGCTGTCATATATATTTATATAAATATAATACATTAATATTAAGTCAAGAGAAATATGCTTTAAGACTGGACCAGAGACCTGCTTGCAAAACTTAACTAATAACAGCTGGACTCTTTCTGGTACTGAAATGACACCTACAGAACCTTCTACAAAGTAATATCAATGTTTTTAGGAATGAGATGCACATTTTGACACCCTTCAAGTAGTGCAAACACTGTAGGATGAGTGAGTGACATGGCAATAGTGCACCTTGCTGATAGCGAGCAAACTAACTAACCTGAGCTTGTGTCTCTCATATATGAATGTAAATGTTTTTTTTTTTTTTTTTGTCTAATAAGAATGAAGCCTCGCATGATGATGATGTCAGAGGGTCTGTTGTTGCTCCTGGTCATACAAGCTCTTCTTCATGCTTCAGGTAGGATGTGAACATGTTGTTTCTGACAATGTATATCTGCTGACGAGTCTGATAAGGAAATGTAATTCATGGACAATTTATATCACATATATGATTGTAGTATAATGAAATACAATGATACAATATCATTCCAATTAACCTAATTTGCTCATTTACTTTATATTTTAGTTTACCCTCCATTAAAGCCCTGATTATTAGTATGTATTTATTGTTTACAGTTTTTAAACAGCTGCTTAACCCTTGTGCTGCCTTCGGGTCACATGACCCAAAGGTTCCTAACGAACCATCGTTGTGTTTACCCAATTTTACCCAATACAAAAACAAATAAAAATAATTTTCTTTTAACCTTCGCAATGTGGGGGGACTGAGACAGCCCGACGGTTAAAAGAAAATGCTTCACTTTGTTTTTGTATGCGATAAAGTTGTCGCAATACGACGGTGGGTCACAATGACTGATGGGTCAGAATGACCCGAAGAGAACACAAGGGTTAACTCGTGGTGTTGGTTTACCTCTCTTCCCAGTTGGTCAAATGACCCCCACCCCTCCTGCCACCACCACCCCCCCTCCCTCCACCACCACCCCCCCTCCCTCCACCACTCCCCCTCCTGTGGTGTTCCTGTGTGGGGGCACACCTTGCCCAGCAGGCCAGGACTGTCTCAGTGTCAACGGTACTCTTCGCTCTGTTGACCCCTGTGAGCATTACTCAGTTCTGGACGATGCCTGGCGCTCAACGGACTACAGAAGCAATGGTGGCACGCACTGCGACGAGGGTAACAGTTGGCAGGGATGGTATCGCCTGTTCCTGGATGGGTCCAGCAGTCAGATGCCAGACGCGTGTGTGGAACAGAACATGTGTGGGACCGACGCCCCTCTGTGGCTCGCTGATCCTCACCCCCTGCTGGGAGACGGGGTGGTGGAACGTGGTGTGTGTGGGAGCTGGGGGGACAAATGCTGTAACTTTAGGTCAAACCCCATCCATGTCAAAGCCTGTCCTGGAAACTACTACGTCTACAAGTTTGTCCAACCAGTGACTTGTCACTTGGCTTATTGTGCAGGTATGTAACCATTGTGGACTGCTTGTAATTACTTTATCTGAAATTGGTTTTGCTCCTGGTCATACAAGCTCTTCCTCATGCTTCAGGTAGGATGTGAACATGTTATTTCTGGCAATGTAAATCAGCTGACAAGTCTGATAAGGAAATTCATGGCCAATTTATATCACATATACTGTATACATTGTAGTTTATCAAAATAAAATGATACACAATCATTCTAATTGACCTCATTTGTTTATTTACTTTTACAATTTATAAACAGCAGCTTAACTCGTGTTGCTGGTTTACCTCTCTTCCCAGTTCGTCAAATTATCTCCACCACCCCTCCTACTACCACCACCACCACCACCAGTAAGTGTAAACACAGCGCAAGTCAATATAACATAACCTAGACTTATGAGAATTATGAATTAAGTGTTTTTATCTTCAACTAGACAAAAGTAATAGAGTTCAACTGCCACATGAACTTTGACATGTAAGCAGGAGAATTATATTTGTGTATCGCATGTCTAGACAGTATCTGTGCAAGGAGGGGATTAAAAATGGTATATTTTGGCAGTTAATTATTTATTTCTCTATTTTATTCTCAATTTTATTCATCGTCTTTCACTCTCTCTGACTTTCTTTCTCGTATTCCCTCTTTTTTTAAGTCACCCCAGAGCTGGTGTGTGGGAGGAGCTACCTGGAGGTGGGTCTCCTCAAGTCTCAGCTAGCGGCCAAACGTCTGGACTCCTCCTCTGCTCACCTGGCCAACGCCCGCTGCTCCTCCCAGGAGATTAACGGGACGGTGTGGTTCCAGATGGAGCGCTGGGAGGGCAGCTGTGGAACCACTCTGACGGTGAGGACACGGTTACTCTACCAGTCTGCCTGTTTCTGCCTGATTGATCAACCCTGCACTGGCTGGGCAACTCATATTGTCCTCTTCCTTCTCTCTCCAGACCAACGGCAGCCACGCCATCTACTCCAACAGTCTGTTTGTCTACCCTGCCAGAAATGTCACCATGGTTCAACCCCTGAGGATCCCTTTCTCCTGCTCCTATCCCCTGGAGACAGTGGCAAACCTGGATGTGGCCATCAGACCATACCTGGAGTAGGTGGACCCTCACAAACTCAAACATCGACACACCTAGTTTCCACTTTAACTTTGTTCTGACTTTGTTGTTTACTTGTTCCATATCTTGTCAGTCTTGAAGGTGCGGTGAAAGATGAGGGTGCCCAGGCCAAGACCTCCATGTCTCTGTTCCGTGATGCCAACTACACAGCTCCTTACTCTGCAGGCCCAGTCACTCTGCCCCTGGGCTCCGTCCTGCATGTGGGCGTGTCTGTTGAAGAGACGGACGCTGAGGCCTTTGTGGTCGTTCTGGAGGACTGCTACGCCACCCACTCCCCTCATCCTGATGACCTCCTGAAATACTTCCTCATCCAGCACAAGTATGTGAGCCTGGAGAGGGGAAGAGAAGTATGTGTGTCTGTGTTTGTATGTTTGTCTAACTCACCTGTTCCTCCAGGTGTCCTACCGACCGTCGCCAGGTGACGGTGGAGGAGAGTGGCTTGTCCCTCCAGGCTCGCTTCTCTGCGCTGCTGTTCCTGTTCCAGGGGGACTACAGGGACGTCTACCTGCACTGCAGCCTCAACCTGTGTGACCAGAGGAGCTCCTCCTGCTCTCCTGTGAGTCCTCCCACCCTCCTTACTGGTCTTCCTGACTTTCTTTACTCATTTAATTTAATTCCTGGCCTCTGACTCCCTGGTCTCTCTGTTCTCTCTGCTCTCTCTGACTCTCTGCTCTCTCTGACTCTCTGGTCTCTCTGACTCTCTGGTCTCTCTGACTCCCTGGTCTCTCTGACTCTCTCTGACTCTCTGGTCTCTCTGACTCTCTGGTCTCTGACTCTCTGGTCTCTCTGACTCTCTGGTCTCTCTGAGTTTCTCTGACTCTCTGGTCTCTCTGACTCTCTGGTGTCTCTGACTCTCTGGTGTCTCTGACTCTGGTCTCTCTGACTCTCTGGTGTCTCTGACTCTCTGGTCTCTCTGACTCTCTGGTCTCTCTGACTCTCTGGCCTCTCTGACTCTCTGGTCTCTCTGACTCTCTGGCCTCTCTGACTCTCTGGTCTCTCTGACTCTCTGGTCTCTCTGACTCTCTGCTCTCTCTGACTCTCTGCTCTCTCTGACTCTCTGGCCTCTCTGACTCCGTGGTCTCTCTGGCCTCTCTGACTCTCTGGTCTCTCTGACTCTCTGGTCTCTGACTCTCTGGTCTCTATGACTCTCTGGTGTCTCTCCTCAGATGTGTTCAGGAAGGTCTGTCCGCTCTGTCGACAAACTCGTACCCCACAAGCCCGTCACCATTGGACCAATCACCTGTGAGTATAACCCACAGCCATGACGACTCATGATGTTGTCATAGGTAACGGTCTCCCTGCTAACACTGTGTTTGTCCCTGACCTCTGACCTCCAGGGGCCCAGAGTCTGGAGTGAGCTGATGAAGTCACACCTCCCTCAGAACGGCTTCATGACCATCCCTATGGCAACCAGCTCAGGCTCTCTCCTGTCTCCTGTCTTTTGAAAATGTTTTAACCCTTAAAAAGATGACAGAACACCCTGCATATAAATAACTACAAGCTTTAAATTTTGGGTTACTGTTTCTGAAGGTTGCATTCCATAATTAGTCATTTTATATTAGGAAATAGTGGGAACACTGGGTAATAAGTATAGCCTACTAAATAAACATACAACTTTTCCTTTAACTTAATCACTTATCTGACCAAAAGCATGGAATGTTTTTGTAATAATCAAGGCTTGATGAAATCTGACTTTAATAAAGAAGTTATAATTCTTAGTAATAATTCTTATTCTGAGTCATCCACCCATCATCAGATGTATGCGTTGCAAACCTCAATCACAGTTTGTTAGTAAAGGTTGTTTTAGCGGCTTCTTTGCAACCTCAATAAGCCGCTGAGAGGCTGAGGTATGACGGGCTTCAATAAGCCGCTGAGAGGCTGAGGTATGACGGGCTTCAATAAGCCGCTGAGAGGCTGAGGTATGACGGGCTTCAATAAGCCGCTGAGAGGCTGAGGTATGACGCGCTTCAATAAGCCGCTGAGAGGCTGAGGTATGACGGGCTTCAATAAGCCGCTGAGAGGCTGAGGTATGACGGGCTTCAATAAGCCGCTGAGAGGCTGAGGTATGACGGGCTTCAATAAGCCGCTGAGAGGCTGAGGTATGACGGGCTTCAATAAGCCGCTGAGAGGCTGAGGTATGACAGGCTTCAATAAGCCGCTGAGAGGCTGAGGTATGACGGGCTTCAATAAGCCGCTGAGAGGCTGAGGTATGACGGGCTTCAATAAGGCAGTTCCACTCCGTGCTATGCGTTCGGGTCTTTATTGTCCATTTGAATTAATAAATTAAACAATTCGAAACAAAATCCAGTTGTATGAAAAATACTGCTTTAAACTACAAGAGAACTGCGGTCAACAAAAAATGCGAAACCCAAACTCACCCCCTCTCTACCACCATGTGGGTGCACAGGTGTTTAAATAGCCTACTAATTGTCTGACCATAGTCAATAATAGTGACGTATAGGTAAAACAAACCATAAACAAACGTAAATATATCTGGCTCCTATGTACTATATGATATGCATGGCTCCTATAGTTATTAGTTAACAATCGACAGAGATGGAAATAAAACACATGCAGCAACTAATACTGTATTTATGTTATGTCAACATAAATATTCAAGATCGGTTCAAACAAGAATCAGACCCTTGCCCCTTGGCTTGAGGCAACGGCCCCGGTGGATGTAGGTGGTATTGCATTTCCGGTTAGGTACCCGGAATCTCCCCCAATAATTTGTCTTCGATTCTCGAACCTGGCTCATACTACTAGCTTTTTCATAGAATAATCTTTTCCGATTTTTGCTAATTTTGAAACCAATCCAAAATGGGTAAACGAGCACCCCATTTATTTCCTTACATCACCTCAGGTGAAGGACACCGCTTCAGACTATTAAAACACCCCCTCTCCCAACAGCAGCCCTGTGCCCCCTTGCATGTTGTCCTGATTCTGTATATTTGCCTGTGTGTTTGTGTTTTGCGTGTGTGTGATGTTTAACTGTGGTGTTTATTTGCTCATGTGTCTCGTTGCGCTAACGAGACGTAGCTCTGCTATACTGGGAGCTTGTGGACACAGTGTCTGAGGCTTTGGCTGAGCCGGCTTGTTTATGCTCCCTGCCTCTCTCCCTGCCTCTCTCCCTGCCTCTCTCTCTGACTCTCTCTTTCTTTCTGTCTCTGCCTCTCTCCCTGCCTCTCTGTCTCTCTCTGTCTCTCTCTTTCTTTCTGTCTCTGCCTCTCTCTCTGCCTCTCTCTCTGTCTCTCTCTCTGTCTCTCTCTCTGCCTCTCTGTCTCTCTCTCTGCCTCTCTGTCTCTCTCTCTCTACCTCTATCTCTCTCTCTGCCTCTCTCTCTGCCTCTCTGTCTCTCTCTCTGCCTCTCTCTCTCTGTCTCTCTCTTTCTCTCTCTGCCTTTCTCTCTGCCTCTCTGTCTCTCTCTCTCTGCCTCTCTCTCTCTCTCTTCCTCTCTCTCTCTGCCTCTCTCTCTCTCTCTCTCTCTCTCTTCCTCTCTCTCTCTACCTCTATCTCTCTCTCTGCCTCTCTCTCTCTCTTCCTCTCTCTCTCTACCTCTATCTCTGCCTTTCTCTCTCTGCCTTTCTCTCAACCTCTGTCTCTCTCTCTCTCTAACTCTATCTCTCTCTCTCTGCCTCTCTCTCTCTCTACCTCTATCTCTGCCTCTCTCTCTCAACCTCTGTTTGTTTGTGGTTGAACACGTTTCTGTCCATTGTGCTGAGTGGCTCTGGAACGTGTTCAGACCAGGAAGTCGAGCTTCTTCGTGTGTGCAAAAGGCTCTGGACTCATGTACCATTTAATTTGTGATTTCTCATGCTGAAGGACTCTTAATTTGTAGTAGCACCACCATACGTCATGCGAGAGAATGCACATTGTCTTTACTTTTATCTGTTGCGCTTCTAAAACAGCGATTATCCATGTTTGTGTGTTGCTGAGACCAAGTAACTCCATTTGGTTTGATGTGCGCGTCCATGACAGATAACCACACCTATACTACATACACCAAACACACTCTACATACAGCTCAACTCCACATGTAACTTTTAATACAAAGTGGTTGAATCAATCTTGTCTCCTCATTGGATCATCATAGGAGGAGTCAGGTGGCTGAGCGGTTAGGGAATCGGGCTAGTAATCTGAAGGTTGTCAGTTCGATTCCCGGCCTTGCAAAAATGACATTGTGTCCTTGTGCAAGGCACTTCACCCTACTTGCCTCGGGGGGAATGTCCCTGTGCTTACTGTAAGTCGCTCTGGATAAGAGCGTCTGATAAAGGACTAAACATCATCTGTGCACCTCTCCTGCCCTGAAGATCTTGGCCTCAAAGCCGTGTTCTGGCCGACACTCCAGATCGTGTGTGATGACAAAATATGAACAGTCCTAAACAGTCTTACCCCAGATACACAACTAATAACCCTCACCCACATGATGCATTGTGGTGGAATCAGAACACAGTATTCAGTCTGACACACGTTCTCCGACCCGCTGCACCTGGCCTTGAGACTGGGTTCTCCAAAGGCGGTTGTGGAACTGTCTGCACCGCCCCAACCCAAGTGTGAGGCTAACTGAATCCTGGTCATACATCGCATGTGACGTTGTACTGTTAAGCAAACACGCTTATCCAAAGCGCCATACAAATAGTGTGTGTAGTATGTCATACATATGCGTGTAGTACATTACAGGAAACAGTTGTGACTGTCTACTTATGGTGGTTAGAGCCAGGGAATGGTATTTTACAAGACAGTACAACAATATCATATCAAACACAGTCAGATCATAAAACTACTGAAATTACTTAAGTACAATTTAAATGTTCTGCTTTTTAAACAGTGATTCCAGCTAGTGGTGAGTTTGGGTACTACATTATTGAAACAGACAGAAACAAAATGTTTAACATTCCAAATGCTTGTAAAGAGAATGACTGATTTCATAAACCTGTTAATTTGGATACAATATATACAATATATAATTGTCATATATTTCTGTGTCTGTCACCAATTGTAAAACAGAGGTGTTATTAACTATGCACAGTTGTTATACAACGCTACAGTTATCTCACACAAATTCTCATGTTGGAACAAATCAATACCGTAGAGGACCTTGACCCAAGTACCCTGTGAGATAGTGGATGTGTAGGACAGGTTTTGTGTGAGAAAGAGAGGTGTGTGTGTGTGTAAGAGAAATAGTGTCTGAGTGTGTTTGTAAAAGAGAAAGTGTGTGTTTGTAAGAGAGCGAAAGTGTGTGTGTGTGTGTGCGTAAGAGTGTGTGTGGAGGGGTGCTCGCTGTACTTACACAAAAGAAGAAAGTGTGTGTGTGAGAGAGAGAAAGTGTGTAAGAGTGTGTGTGTGTGTGTGTGTGTCTCGCACACAAGAATCAATACCAAAAAGAACTTCAGGAAGTTCAACTTTCATCTCTCCATCACCATGGTCACTGGCCACACCCCACCATTCCTGCATTGAGTCAACATTCTGATAGCAAATTATACATGATATGACTTTTATATATTTTGTTGCACTGGTACCATGACATTCCCAACAGTTAATGTGTCATGTATTTTTGCGGTAGCTTGACATCCAGGATTAGGGTACAGTTTATTGACTGGTTCCAGTCACTCAATGAGGAAGTTCAATGAGGAATTTCACTCAATGGCCAACTTCCTGCTGTCTGCTGTCCATGCAGGCTGCTGCTGGGGTTGCCTCAGGTAGGATGTGCAGTCACTTACGTCATTTTTGTCTCATTGGTTGTCTTATTACATCCAAATGGACATAGTGGTATTACCTTACAAAAAGCCTACATACAACCATTTGTTTCAGTAGCCTATAGGGGAAACCTAAAAAGCTTCCGAACAAAATCACTTTTTATAAAGAAAATACATTTTTACGGCTCATCCTCAGTTATTAAAGAACCCCCGCCCACTCATATTTGTAAACAAACCCATGCTCCTGATTTAACCCCAGTCTTCGCGACGTCTGTTCTGCAGGTGCAGTGGTCGGCAGCTGCTCAGCGTGTCACACCCAGGCGATCTGTCTGGAGTCCGACACCGACCAGAGGGGCGACTTTGGCCATTGAGTGAACTTCCTCATTGAACTTCCTCATTGAGTGACTGGAACCAGTCAATAAACTGTACCCTAATCCTGGATGTCAAGCTACCGCAACAATACATGACACATTAACTGTTGGGAATGTCATGGTACCAGTGCAACAAAAGATATAAAAGTCATATCATGTATAATTTGCTATCAGAATGTTGACTCAATGCAGGAGTGGAGTGGGGTGTGGCCAGTGATCATGGTGATGGAGAGATGAAAAGAGAGATATAAAGTAATGGATTTTGTTTGATCTGTCTAAACACCAAATGTTTCTTAACAGTTATGCCGATTGTTCTGCAATGGGACAACCCCACCACCTCCTCTTCACTCACACAAAACATCCCTGTTTTCCCTGAATCGTTTAATCACACGTCACACGCTCTCCATGGAGACGGGTGCATATAAAGGTGTGTGAGAACTCAGGTGTGTTCCAGAACTCTGGGAAGACTCTGACAGGTGAGACCACTCCACTCAGACACTCACTGCTGCTCTGTGTCGCTTCTTGTCATGTATTATGAACATCTTCAAGTTGACATGACTTCAGTCAGAGTCTGGGATGTGTGTATTATGAACATCTTTAAGTTGACATGACTTCAGTCAGAGTCTGGATGTGTGTAACTGATTGTAATTCAGCCCTGCTACAAGGTAGGTTTGTGCAACTGACTGATGTTTCTTACAGACAATCGTATTGTGCTTCTCGATGGTTGAAGTTAGGGTTATAGAACCTGAAGTTAGGGTTATAGAACCTGAAGTTAGGGTTATAGCTTCTCCTACCACTGCTATGCTGACAACACGCAGCTGTACCTGTCGTTCCCCCCCGACCGATCCGGGGATCTCAGCTAGGATCGAGGCCTGCCTCAATTGAGGCCGGCCCACATTGCTGCAGTCTCCCGGTCGTGTAGATTCACCCTCTACAACATCCGGAAGATCAGGAGATACCTGTCTGAGCACTCCACCCAGCTGCTAGTCCAAGCACTTGTCCTCTCCAAGTTGGACTACTGCAACTCGCTGCTCGCTGGTCTCCCAGCATGTGCAACCCGCCCTCTTCAGAGGATTCAGAACGCGGTCTACAATCTACCCAGACGCTCCCATGTTACCCCGCTCCTCATCTCTCTCCACTGGCTACCTATCATGGCCCGTATCAGATTCAAAACCCTGGTACTGACCTTCCGAGCAGTGAACGGGACTGCACCCGTCTACATCAAGTCTCTCCTGCAGCCTTACACCCCCACCCGTCACCTACGGTCTTCTTCAGACAACCGCCTGGTGGTCCCACCGCTCAAGACCGCCCGGTCCCAACACAAGCTCTTCTCCTGTCTGGCCCCCCAGTGGTGGAATCAACTCCCCACCTCCATCAGAGACACTCACTGTCTCTCCACCTTCAAGAAAAGGCTCAAGACGCACTTGTTCCGGGAGTACAACGGTACTTAGGAATGGTTCGCTTGACCCGATGTTAGTTTCCTCAAGGTTCACAATGACTCTTGCTTAGAGACTTGTTGCTCTTGTGGTTAGTGGTAACTGATTTAACATTTTTGTACTCGCTGTGATATATTGTTTTTATTATTGTTGCTTGTTTTTTCCACAGGTACACTTGCACTTATAGCGGTTCATGTTGTTTAATTGTAACTTGTTTAACTACTTGCTCTTATGGTTCTTCCCTTTGGCACTTATTTGGTTGTTCACAATGTGTGCTTCATGTTTTGGCTATTCAAAATGTTTTTTTTGGCTATCTTGTTGTTATTACCAGTGACCTATGCACTTTGTAAAGCTCTCTCTTGGAAGTCGCTTTGGATAAAAGCGTCTGCTAAATGAATAAATGTAAATGTAAATAGAACCTGAAGTTAGGGTTATAGAACCTGAAGTTAGGGTTATAGAACCGCCATCTGGCCTAGGATCTGATCTGTAAGACTAAGCTACTGACCGTATGGAACTAGCTTAAAAGGCAGTCTTGACCCAGATCAGTGTCCTGTAGGCTATAGGACACAATTTGGGTGAATTTGTTTTGATCTCAATTTGCAGGTGGGGCTGAGCTGATTAACTGTATGAGCAACATGAATCTCAAGCTGCCTGTTTCACCCCGTGGGTTTAATTGACCATTAAATTTAGTAGAGTAAAGTTTATTTAAATTTCTTCTCCCTATGCTTCCTGTCAGATTTCTGTGTGATCTGAAAGATGCGGCGCACAATGATGATGTCAGATTGTCTGCTGTTTCTGCTGTCCATGCAGGCTGCTGCTGGGGTTGCCTCAGGTAGGATGTGCAGTCACTTACGTCATTTTTGTCTCATTGGTTGTCTTATTACATCCAAATGGACATAGTGGTATTACCTTACAAAAAGCCTACATACAACCATTTGTTTCAGTAGCCTATAGGGGAAACCTAAAAAGCTTCCGAAACAAAATCACTTTTTATAAAGAAAATACATTTTTACGGCTCATCCTCAGTTATTAAAGAACACCCGCCCACTCATATTTGTAAACAAATCCATGCTCCTGATTTAACCCCAGTCTTCGCGACGTCTGTTCTGCAGGTGCAGTGGTCGGCAGCTGCTCAGCGTGTCACACCCAGGCGATCTGTCTGGAGTCCGACACCGACCAGAGGGGCGACTCTCTCTCCGTCCGGTCGCTCACATGCGCCTGCAAAGAAGGCTTCGTGGGCGACGGCCTCGCCTGTCAACCGCACCTCCGCTCGCCCCCGTACCCCGACGACAGCAGTGGTCCGGACCTTCGCTCCGTTACTTTCAGCTGTGGAGGCACGCAGTGTCCCGCTGGCCAAGACTGCCTCAACGTAAATGGCCAACACTGCTTGGACCCCTGCCAGCACTACACCAACATGACCGACGACAGGAGGTCCGTCCACAACCCATACAACTCTTCTGATCCCCTGAACGACGGTGGCGTCAGCTGGAAAGGGGAATGGTATCGACTGTTTCTTGGGGGGCGCGACGCAAATATGCCGACAAGCTGCGTTCCGGCGCGTCACTGCGGAACAGATATACCGTGGTGGATCAACGGCTCTCATCCACGTCTCTCCGACGGAGTGGTTGAGCGAAGCGTGTGTGGGAGCGGCAACACATGCTGCAAATATGACCGAGGTCCCCTCCATGTCAAAGCGTGCCCCAGAGGTTTCTATGTCTACAAGTTTTTCGTTACCGGGGTCGCAGTGACTGCATTTTGTGCAAGTAAGAAAGTCTGAAGAGAGAACACACTCTACCTGTCTTTCTCACTGTCTCTATCTACCTGTCTCTCTCACCGTCTTTCTCTACCTGTCTCTCTCTAGTGAGTAATATCTCCTCTTGGTCCTCAGCTCTCTCAGACCAGAACACCACAGCGGTCCCTCCAACCCCCCCCCTTAGGAGTGGAGAGTTACGTCTGGCTGGGGGAAACACTTCCTGCTCTGGCAGAGTGGAGATCTACCACCAGGACCAGTGGGGGACGGTGTGTGATGACATCTGGGACGTGCAGGATGCCCAGGTGGTGTGCAGACAGCTGGGCTGTGGCAGCGCCCTGTCTGCTACATCATCTGCCAGCTTCGGCCAGGGCAGCGGGCCCATCTGGCTGGACGATGTCAGGTGTTCGGGGTCAGAGTCCTCCCTGACAGAGTGCAGCCATCAGGGCTTCGGCTCACACAACTGTAACCACGGTGAAGATGCCGGGGTCGTCTGTGAGGGTAGGTTTCTGAAGCTTGAATTTGAACCGCGTAATTCTGAAGCAAAATCATTCGATCTGCGTTATAATACTAATTGTACCTCATCATCGCTCTGGTTCTCTCTTCACCCTACAGACACACCCCCTGCCTCAGCCCCAGAGCTGGTGTGTGGGAGGAGCTACCTGGAGGTGGGTCTCCTCAACTCTCAGCTGTTACCCGACGGTCTGGACCCCTCCTCTGGTCACCTGGCCGACCCCCGCTGCTCCGCCCACCAGGAGCGTGACGGGAGAGTGTGGTACCAGGTGGAGCGCAGGGAGGGCAGCTGTGGAAACACTCTGACGGTGAGAGCAGAGTAACTCGTCTGTCTGCCTGCCAACCCATGAACCTGCCTGCCTGACTGCCTGCCTGCCTGCCTGCCTGCCTGCCTGCCAGCCTGCCTGCCTGCCTGCCTGCCTGTCTGTCTGTGTCTGTCTGTCTGTCTGTCTGTCTGTCTGCCTGTCTCACCTCAACCTTCACCCCCATCTTTCTTTTTTGCCTATACTTCCACTTAACTCTGACCACCATCCTCCTCCTCCCTCTTCTCCACCTCTTTCTCCAGACCAACAGCAGCCACACCATCTACTCCAACAGTCTGTTTGTCTACCTGGTCAGCAATGTGACCATGGTTCAACCCCTGAGGATCCCTTTCTCCTGCTCCTATCCTCTGGAGACAGAGGCCAGTCTGGATGTGGCCATCAAACAATACCTGGAGTAGGTGGATACACTTACATACACAACACGAACACACACACAACCTCTCTTACACAAAACAAACATTCGCTCACACACACACACACACACAAGATCTGAATGTTCCTATTGTAAAGCCAGATCAGCGCTTTCCAACTCTTTACCTCTCTCTCTCTCTCTCTCTCTCTCTCTCTCTCTCTCTCTCTCTCTCTCTCTCTCTCTCTCTCTCTCTCTCTCTCTCTCTCTCTCTCTCACACACACACACACACACACACACACACACACTCTCTCTCTCTCTCTCTCTCTCTCTCTCTCTCTCTCTCACTCTCACTCTCACACACACACACACACACACACACACTACTCTGACTGCTGTTTCCTGTTTCCATCATATCTTGTCAGGCTTGGAGTTGAGCTGTCAGGCAGGGGTCCCAGGGCCAGGGCCTCCATCTCTCTGTTCCGTGATGCCAACTACACAGCTCCTTACCCAGCAGGCCCGGTCACTCTGCCACTGGGCTCTATCCTGCATGTGTGCGTGTCTGTTGAAGAGACGGACGCTGAGACCTTTGTGGTCGTTCTGGAGGACTGCTACGCCACCCACTCCCCTCATCCTGATGACCTCCTGAAATACTTCCTCATCCAGCACAAGTATGTGACCCTGGAGAAGGGAAGAGAAGTATGTGTGTGTGTGTTTGTATGTTTGTCTAACTCACCTGTTCCTCCAGGTGTCCTACCGACCGTCGCCAGGTGACCGTGGAGGAGAGTGGCTTGTCCCTCCAGGCTCGCTTCTCTGCGCTGCTGTTCCTGTTCCAGGGGGACTACAGGGACGTCTACCTGCACTGCAGCCTCAACCTGTGTGACCAGAGGAGCTCCTCCTGCTCTCCTGTGAGTCCTCTCACCCTCCTTACTGGTCTCTCCTGTCTCTGACTCTCTGGTGTCTCTGACACTCTGGTCTCTCTGACTCTCTGACTCTCTGGTCTCTGACTCTCTGGTCTCTCTGACCCTCTGACTCTCTGGTCTCTCTGACTCTCTGGTCTTTCTGGTCTCTGGTCTCTCTGGTCTCTCTGGTCTCTCTGACTCTCTGGTCTATGACTCTCTGATCTCTCTGACTCTCTGGTCTTTCTGGTCTCTGGTCTCTCTGGTCTCTCTGGTCTCTCTGACTCTCTGGTCTATGACTCTCTGGTCTCCCTGGTCTCTCTGGTCTCTCTGACTCCCTGGTCTCTCTGACTCCCTGGTCTCTCTGACTCTTTGGTGTCTCTGGTCTCTCTGGTCTCTCTGACTCTCTGGCTTCTCTGACTTTCTGACTGTCTCTGACTCTCTGGTCTCTCTGACTCTCTGGTCTCTGACTCTCTGGTCTCTCTGACTCTCTGGTGTCTCTCCACAGATGTGTTCAGGAAGGTCTGTCCGCTCTGTCCACGAACTCGTACCCCTCAAGCCCGTCACCATTGGACCAATCACCTGTGAGTATAAACCACAGCCATGATGACTCCTGATGTGTCATAGTAACGGTCTCCCTGCTAACACTGTGTTTGTCCCTGACCTCTGACCTCCAGGGGCCCAGAGTCTGGAGTGAGCTGATGAAGTCACACCTCCCTCAGAACGGCTTCATGACCATCCCTATGGCAACCAGCTCAGGCTCTCTCCTGTCTCCTGTCTTTTGAAAATGTTTTAACCCTTAAAATGATGACAGAACACCCTGCATATAAATAACTACAAGCTTTAAATTGTGGGTTACACTTTCTGAAGATTTGCATTCTATAATTAGTAATTTCATACTAGGGAATATTGGGAACACTGGGAAATAAGTATAGCCTACTAAATAAACATACTACTTTTCCTTTAACGTAATCACTTATCTGACCAAAAGCATGGATTGTTTGCGTAATAATCAAGGCTTGATGAAATCTGACTAATAAAGAAGTACAAATTATAATCAGTTTTACTGAGTCATCCACCCATCAGATTTATTTGCTGCAAACTTCGTCACAGGCCTCAACCACAGTTTGTTAGTAAAGGTTATTATTAACAATCGTCAGATATGGAAATAAAACACAAGCAGCCACTAATACTGTTTTTAGACTATGCCAGTATAAATAGTGAAGATCGGTTTAAACAAGAATGTTTCTCTTCCTAGTTCAAAACTGTAGATCTCTATGTTTACACTAGAAGGCAGTATTTAACCAATGTACCGTAGTAAACAGTGCCAGCTTTGGCCAAGTCATCGGGCCTTTCTAGCGACACAATGTCTTTTCATCTTTAACCCTCATGCTGCCTTCGGGTCACATGACCCAAAGGTTCATAACGAACCATCATTGTGTTTACCCAATTTTACCCAATACAAAAACAAATAAAAATACTTTTCTTTTAACCTAACGACCCGAGGAGAACACAAGGGTTAACAGCCATCATGATGATGCAGATCTGGGACGTGAGGATATGTGTGAACATTTTAAATCAGATTTGAGTCATCCATCCAGCATCATCTTCAATCTGCATGGCCTCAACCACAGGAATTAAGTAAATCAATAATAATGAAGAATGATTATTATTATTATTATTATTAATCATTGACAGATTAACGCACAGTTAAGAACACACATTTTAAGTTCTGAACTCTCATGGTATTATCATTATCTCCACTGGATGGCGCCAGATTACTTTCGCTAACTGTAACACCGATCCAGGACAGCAGATGGTTAATACTCGCTTATATTGGATAGTTTTATAACGTTCTTTTCCCGCCTCATGCAATGATGAAGTCGGTTTAAACTGGATTTAAAGACTTGACATCATCTATGTGAAAGCCCATGAACGTGTGCGGGCGCAAGCTTTAATGTGTTTTACATCAGTATAATCTTGATGATGAGACTGTTGAGATTTAACAACTCTCACTGTAGCGGTTCTTTTAAAAGGCTTTACTAGTGATGTCATAGGTCCTTACAGGTGATGTCATCGGTCCTTACAAGGGATGTCATTGTTTTTTTAAAGTGAAATAGACCGATAGGTGTCACACTGAAAAGGTGAAGGCTGGTAAGATCTGAAACTTGTGATGTTTTCTTCCTCTCTGCTCTCTCTATCTCTCACTCCATATCTCTCTATCACTTCCTCTCTGCTCTCTCTATCTCTCACTCCATATCTCTCTATCACTTCCTCTCTGCTCTCTCTATCTCTCACTCCATATCTCTCTATCACTTCCTCTCTGCTCTCTCTATCTCTCACTCCATATCTCTCTATCACTTCCTCTCTGCTCTCTCTATCTCTCACTCCATATCTCTCTATCTCTCACTCCATATCTCTCTATCTCTCACTCCATATCTCTCTATCACTTCCTCTCTGCTCTCTCTATCTCTCACTCCATATCTCTCTATCACTTTTTCTCTGCTCTCTTGGTCTCTTTCACTCTATCATCATGTGTCTCCCAGTAAGTGGATGCCACGAAGATGAAGTTACGAAACCTTACTTTATGTAAAATAAAGAGAGAGAGAGAGAGAGAGAGAGAGGGAGGAGAGAAGGAGAGAGTTTGAAAGAGGCAGTAGCATTATTGCTGAAGAGCACGTATTTATTTCACAACACCACTAATTGTGGGTGTGGTTAGCATCAGAGCTACCCCCATAGCCTACAATTAGTGTGTGTGTGTGTGTGTGTGTGTAAGGTAAGTGCATGGATGACAGTTTGAATGGGGCTTGGAAGGGCAATTGAAGGCAAACTCACAGGAACTGAACGAAGGAAAAAAACAAAAACATTTTACATAAAGAGAAAATGGGAGGGATGGAGAAAGTGACAAAAGAAAGGGTGGGAGGGAACCGGACTCAGTCTCACTCCAGTTTCTTTCCTCCGGTTTCATTCTCTCCATCTCTCAGTGCTGATGAGAAGCTGAGGTCCTGACTGACTCCAGCTGACAGGTTAGTGTCGACGCTTTTCTTTTCGTCATTCTATCACTTCTTTTCGTTCTCATTTCCCCTAACCCTAACCCTAACCCTCACCCTAACCCTCACCCTAACCCTAACCCAACCCTCACCCTCACCCTGTTCTTCATCTCCTATCCCCCGCACCCTTCAGTTTTTTTATCTTGTAACCTGTGACTACCGGTTACAACATACAGACCCCTTGTCTTTCAGTCGGGTGCTGTCTCCTCTCCTCCTCCACCTCCTCTCCTCTCCTCCTCCACCTCTTATTCCTCTCCTCCTCTCACCCCTCTACTGTTCACTTCATTCCTTAGTGTCAAAAACAGCTTCAACTGAACTATCTTTATTAACTTCACATATACCGTCACCCTGCTTCCACACACCTCAGGTGAAGGACACCGCTTTAGAGTATTAAAACACACCCCATCTCCCAACAGCAGCCCTGTGCCCCCTTGCATGTTGTCCTGATTCTTCTGTATATTTGCCTGTGTGTGTGTGTGTGTTTTGCGTGTGTGTGATGTTTAACTGTGGTGTTTATTTGCTCATGTGTCTCGTTGCGCTAACGAGACGTAGCTCTGCTATACTGGAGCTTGTGGACACAGTGTCTGAGGCTTTGGCTGAGCCAGCTTGTTTATGCTCCCTGCCTCTCTCCCTGCCTCTCTCCCTGCCTCTCTCTCTGCCTCTCTGTCTCTCTCTGTCTCTCTCTTTCTTTCTGTCTCTGCCTCTGCCTCTCTGCCTCTCTCTGCCTCTCTCTCTGCCTCTCTGTCTCCCTCTCTCTCTCTCTCTCTCTCTCTCTCTCTCTCTCTCTCTCTCTCTCTCTCTCTCTCTCTCTCTCTCTCTCTCTCTCTCTCTCTCTCTGTCTCTCTCTCTCCCTCTCACTCTTAAGATTGTGTTTGGGCTGTTTGGGATTGTGCTGCGTTTGATCTCTTTGCAGATTGAGAGAGAAGCGCTCCATGTTGTCAGCACTGTGTAATTACATGTCCTGAAGGAGGAATGTGAGACTTGTGTGATTCTATGTTTTTTTTTTGGTTTAACACGTTTTTTTGTGGTTTAACGCGTTTCTGTGCATTGTGCTGAGTGGTGGAACAAGTTCAGTCGAGAAGTCAAGCTTCTTTGTGTATTGTGGTGGAATTAGAACACAGTATTCAGTCTGAAACACATTTGCATTGTGTAAGATTCATGATATACATTATCAAGTAGCTCACGGACATTCACGTACTTCTAATCTTTAATGACAGGATAAACTGTTACTGTCTCTCTCTCTCCTCCCCCATCCCTTCCTCCCCCTCCTGTAAGCCGCCCCCCTCCTCCCCCTCCTCCCTCTCCTCCCCCTCCTCCCCCTCCTCCCCCCTCCTCCCTCCTCCCTCTCCTCCCCCTCCTCCCTCTCCTCCCTCTCCTCCCCCTCCTCCCCTCCTCCCCCTCCTCCTCTCCTCCCCCTCCTCACCCCTCCTCCCTCTCCTCCCCCTCCTCCCCCTCCTCCCCCTCCTCCCTCTCCTCCCCCTCCTCCCCCTCCTCCCCCTCCTCCCTCTCCTCCCCCTCCTCCCCCTCCTCCCCCTCCTCCCCCTCCTCCCTCTCCTCCCCCTCCCCCCCCTCCTCCCTCTCCTCCCCCTCCTCCCCCTCCTCCCTCTCCTCCCTCTCCTCCCCCTCCTCCCCCTCCTACCTCTCCTCCCCCTCCTCCCTCTCCTCCCCCTCCTCCTCCCCCTCCTCCCTCTCCTCCCCCTCCTCACCCCTCCTCCCTCTCCTCCCCCTCCTCCCCCTCCTCCCCCTCCTCCCTCTCCTCCCCCTCCTCCCCCTCCTCCCCCTCCTCCCTCTCCTCCCCCTCCTCCCCCTCCTCCCCCTCCTCCCTCTCCTCCCCCTCCCCCCCCTCCTCCCTCTCCTCCCCCTCCTCCCTCTCCTCCCCCTCCTCCTCCCCCTCCTCCCTCTCCTCCCCCCTCCTCCTCCCCCTCCTCCCTCTCCTCCCTCTCCTCCCTCTCCTCCCCCTCCTCCCTCTCCTCCCCCTCCTCCCTCTCCTCCCCCTCCTCCTCCCCCTCCTCCCTCTCCTCCCCCTCCTCCTCCCCCTCCTCCCTCTCCTCCCCCTCCTCCCTCTCCTCCCCCTCCTCCCCCTCCTCCCCCAGGTCCAAGATGTTGAGCCTCCAGCTGTGCGTGAGCTCCCCACTCTCCTCCTCTCCCCCCTCCTCCTCCTCCTCCTCCTCCTCCTCCTCCCCCCCATGGTGCCGGCCGCCCCCCAGGACCCCGAGCCCCAGGTGCGCCTGGCCGGCGTGGGGCGAAGGGGCCCCACGAGGGCCGCGTGGAAGTGTACCACAACGGAGCCTGGGGGACGGTGTGCGACGACGAGGTGGACCTGAGTCTGGCCAGCGTGGTGTGCAGGGAGCTGGGGTACACACACAGCCTCACCTGGGCACACAGCGCCAAGTTCGGAGAAGGGCAAGGTGGGGCGCCCCGGCTGTCTCTGCGTCAGCACTTGTCTTCAGACCAGAACTGAGCTCGGTTTGGACGGTTGTTGGGGACAGTGTGTGTGTTTGCTGTCGTTTGGACGGTTGTTGGGGACAGTGTGTGTTTGCTGTCGTTTGGGTTGTTGTGTTTCGCATCTAGCCTAGTGAAAGTTAGACAACTTCGTTTTTTTGAGTGAACTATTCCTTTAAAGGGACCCCGACTGACTCCTCCCCCCCCACGCCGCAGGTCTGATTTGGTTGGACAACGTTCGCTGCGTGGGGACCGAGGCCTCCATCACTTCCTGTCGCTCTAACGGCTGGGGGGTGAACGACTGCTCGCACTCCGAGGACCTGGGGGTCATCTGCAGCCAGAACCGACAACCAGGCTCCCCCGCCGCCGCCCCGGCCCCCGCCCCAGCCCCCGCTCCCGGCAGCCAGACAATCAGAGCCGGCCTCTTCCCCGAGGGCGCGGGGTCACGAGATCGTCCTCTTCCGGAACCCTGCCGGCGGCCCCAGAGGTCAAAGTTCACCGGCGCAGCGGCGAGGCCACGAGATCCAGATCCTTCGGCGGCAGCAGGGAGGGGTGGCGAGGGCGGGACAGGAGAGCAACGCCACGCCCCAGGGGCACCAGATTCCCCCCCGCCTTGTGAATGGGGCGGCTTACAGGCAGGGGCAGGAGATTGGCCGGGCCATACCA
>NW_026911944.1:0-18042 GCF_963692335.1 Osmerus eperlanus
TTGTCTCCTGCTTAGTCTAATCAACTGTATGTTGCTCTGGATAAGAGCGTCTGCCAAATGCCAATAATGTAATGTAATGGTTGTTTCCTTGTGTTGTGTTGATTGAGGTTTTTCTTTATACCTTTCTTGACTTATAGTTGGCTTTTCTTGACTTGAATTTTGCTTGGCTTGTCTTTTTTCTTCACGTGAGAGCAGCTCTTTGAGTAGTGACCAGACTTGAGACAACCAAAGCATAGCCTTTCAGCTTGAACAAATTTGATTCTGTCTGAAACTGCTTTCTCCATGAACTTCCTGCATTTGTGCAAAGTATGCCCGTTCTTCTCACAGAAAAGGCATGTTATAGCAGTATCTTCATTGGAACTTGTGGTCAGTGTCTTTGCTCCAAAGCATTGATGTCTTTGGAATTTTGTTTTTTCAGCCTCACCTTGTTTCAGTGACTGCAGTGATGAGACAGGGTTGCAGGCAATTTTTGCTTCCCTTGTTATAAATTTGACAAATTGGCTGAAGGAGGGGAATTGGTAACTTTTTTCTTCTACTTCGATAACCTTCCGGTTCTATCTTGCTGTTAGCCAATCCGGTAACTTTGAAATAATTTTTTCATTACAGTCATTCAGAATTTCCAATGCCTTGATGTGGACCATGGCAGCCTCACAACTACGGAGAAAATCAATGAATTCTCTGAGCTCAAAGCTGTCCTTAGATCCCATCTTGGGCCATGTTTGGAGCTTGTCTCTGTATGCTTTTGCAATTGTAAATGGGTTTCCGTATCTCTCCTCCAAAATCTCCCATGCAGCAACATAGGCAGATTCGATTCCGAGTAGGAAATAGCCATCAAGTGCTTTCTTAGCTTGTCCACTTACATATCTACGGAGGTGGTATATCTTCTCCTTGTCTTGAATAGTCTTCTGGTCGATCAGTGTTTCAAAGGAGAGTTTCAGTCATTGTATTTCAATGGATCCCCACTGAATACTGAAGGTTCAGGAATTGGAATTCAGTTTGCATGTAAAGCGCCTGTCAGCAGCTTAACGAGCTGTTGTACTTTCATTTGAGGTGGTCACCGCTTGTGGTAGGGGAGACATATGCAGGGACAGAGGACTTGTGGGAACAGACACTTGGTTATCTGCTACTATCTCATGTTCTAGTATGTCTTTCCGCTCTTCTATGGCCTTCACTTGATCGTACACCTGCATTTTCGCTCGTGCTGCATTGAGATTTTTTGTACGTCGCTCTGGATAAGAGCGTCTGCCAAATGCCAATAATGTAATGTAATGTAATGTAATGAGACCTTTTACTGCCTCCAAATGTTTCTCAGTTTTTCCTCCAGAGTCCTTTGTAGAGCCGCATGCTCTTCTTCCTGTTGAGCTTTAATCATTTCACCTCGTCTGCTTCTCATTCTAAATGACGCTTTATGATCAGCTATCTTCTTTTTAGCTTCTGCATCTAGGCGCTGTATTTCCAATTGTTCTCTTTCTTGTTCTTGTAACACTTTCAGAACAGCTTGGCTTGCAGCAGCGTCAGTGGCAGCTTCTTGTCGTTTTACAGAAGACCTGCTTGAATGCTCTGAGGCGCCTTTCAAAATAGAAGCAACAGAACCCGATTTACAGGTGCTTGAGCCGAAGAGAGAGCCTGCTTCCGGCCAATCTTGTTCTTCTTCTTTTGGAATCCTTCCGTCCAGTCGACTTGAGGCTCTGGATACAATGAGCTTAGAAATCTCTACACACAGATCCACTCTTTGATGCGTGGCCTGGTCTGGAGTTGAGACTTTATGTAGTTCATCATAAACATGTTGGACATCACCAATGATATCATTAAGCAGATCATCAGATAAAGGCTCTGATAATTGTGATAATGGTTGCTTAGAAGATTTAACTTGTGTTCTCCATTTGTCGTAAATATAGTTAAACATTTGTTGAAGTGCTTTAATTTATTTGGCTTGCATTTCTCTACCCTTCTCTGTTACAGTTCTGGTTCTTTGACTTTGTCTTGGCTGCTGGGCTTCAGCACCACTCACTCGACTTTCAGGGCTGTCTTGGGAATTTGCACTATCCCTAACCTGAATTGTAGGCTCACTTGGTTCTGACATTTTTTATCACTACTTTAAATTGACCCAATTTCGTAAAAAGAAAATGTAAAGGTAAATAAACCATCTACATCAACTTTTAACACTTACTGAAATGTAAATGTCACTTAAATGTAAATACTTTATAGCTTAAACAAATCAAACAATATTTAAATTTACACTCTATATATATATAACACACTTCAGAACTCTTTGGCAACTTCAATATCAAATGGCAAATAGCTTTCACTTATTTTTTAACTTTGGCACCATAAGTCTCTATAAATTGCCAGCTTCAATCAAATTACATGAGCAAATAAGTCAAAACCACACACACCAAAGCTAGCTATCATGCACAGTCAAATCCTTTGGCAAACCTTTATGAAAGCCCTCTTCTTAGACCACTCTTGACTTATTAGTGTCCAAGCTCTTTAAAACTGCGTCTTTCTTCCTTATGTGCGTGTTTTTGGCTCAACCGACAGTTCTTCAATAACATCCCCTGCGCGTAGCTATATCGTGACAAGCTGGCTGGTCCATTGAGCTTGCCACATCATCACTTAATGCACACTCGCGTCAATGGACAGTACGAGTTTTCACTGTAACTCCCTTAAAGCACGGGCAGACACAAGTGGCTTTCTTGCTACTGGTTTATTTGAAGGCTTCTCTCCAAATCCACCGTGAAACTATACACAATATTGACAGGAAAATATTGAGACGATGTTAGCTTAACATAAAACAATAGCATGCACAGCATGTGAAATAACATTTATCAAGTAAAATACAGACAAACAAAACAACATACCTTGTTGGCTGCATGCTATAAAAGAGAATAGTCTTTAAGTCTTCCTTATTAAAGTTCACAAATGAAACCTGTTGTTTCAATAATTGCACTATTGCTTGTACTAAATGAAATTAGTTATAAATAGCAAACTTAATATTGGTATTGGTCTTCAAAAAGTAGACAAATTATATAAATTATTTAAACAACAGTTACATTGCCATTTTACAAAAAGAGCTATTTTCCATTTTCCGCTCTAGTTAGGTATCTAAGCTAGCCAGTAAGGGATCCTCTCTCTAAGGTGAAATGGAGTAAAGCTAACTTCTTGTTTCCTAACAGCTGGGTAGTTATGTTTTGTGTATTGTGACAGTTAGTGATAGCTACATTTTGTGATGGGTTAAAAAGAAAGCTGATGGGTTATTTGAGCCTTAAAAATATTGAAGCACAGTTCACTGCAGTTGCATACCGGGGACCGGGGTTCGATTCCCGGTCCTGCCAAAAGCCAAGTTTGGCTGGCTCATGTGGAGCAGCATAATTGGCTCCCTGCTCCAGAGGGAGGGACTTAGTAGATCGCTGCACAACAAAAAGCACCTCGGGCACCTTGGAATCACGGAAGACGAGCGAGACGAGACGGCTTGGCTACCAAATTGGGAAAAAAATAAAACTAAAAAAATAAAATAAAATGTTGAAGCAGTGCTGCATAATGACATTTATGACCATGGCCTTTGGTTGTTGGAGTGGGCATGTAGTGGGGTAAAATATCATGGATGGGCCCTGTTTAAGCCTAGCCTAGTACAGTGGAAAGGTCCCAGGAACCCTGGTTCAGGTACTAGGTTTGGCCCTCAGTGGAAAGGAGTTTTTTAACTTTTTTTACCTCCACCATAAAATACAAATTACAAAATACCTTTTTGAATTTCAAATATATATTTCAAATATATGTATCAGAAATACTGCCCATCCCTGAGTTTAGCAGTGCAGTTCTGTTGGTGAAGTCTACTGTGCACCATAGTCTCCGACACATTCACGCCTGCCTGCTGAAAGAGTGTTTCTGATCTGTCAGACACGTGTTTGGGGACTTGGGTACTTCGTCAGTCGTCAATTGTAGAGCTCTTCCTTTGCCTACAGCAATTACCATTTTGAAATCTGATAAAATGTAGGCTAACAACAGGAAAATGCCCAAAATGTTAATTTAGTAAAAGTAATAAAAGTAATTTTTCTTTGTCATTCTGTGTCAAAATCCATAACGCTGGAATTTCCCCTACGTATTTTTTGATCTGATCTCGCCGACAGTCCTGTGTTGTGAGGATAGTCTATCCAGGACCTGTACAATTATTAATATTTAAAAAAGTAAAGACCACCCACCATATTTCAAAATGCATGGGATCTATTCCTATACAGTGATACCTCACAGTACGAGTTTAATTCGTTCATGACCGAGCTCGTTTTATGATTTACTCGTTTTACAAATGAATTTTCCCCATTGAAATTAATTGAAATATAATGAATCCGTTCCAACTCCCAAAAACCACCCAAAAATCATTTTTTATGGGTTTTAAAACAGAAAAGGTGTAGTTACAAGAAAAATTCTAAAAACATACATGCGTTCCTTTCTCATGTTTATCAATGATTTCCTTCTTCTATCTATCTATCTTCTATTCTATCGTAATCAGCTTTTTCTTCTTCTCAGCACTGTTCTTTGCGCTAACCTTAGGACCCATGGGTAACACAACTAATTATTATAAAATAATAGCAAAAGATGCACAAAACAAAAAAAACCCACTGGGAAAACACAATAGGGATGCTTCCACAACGAGATATCCGCGTGAACTGAGCGAGCGGTGGCCGCGCATGTTGGGGGAGCATGTACGAGCTCAGCACCAACTAGCGGTCGCTGTATGAACCTCGCTCGTACTGTGGATTTCCACTCGTACTTCAAGACAAAAATTTGCACGAGCCTCGGCTCGTACAACAAATTACTCGTACACTGGTGCACTCGCACTGCGAGGTTCTACTGTATAAGTTTCACCACATGCAGTACCATGTAATTCCAGTGGAGGGGAGAATGGTGAAACTGATTCTCCAGTATGATTACATGCCATGCATTCTTAAATATGGCAGTTGGTCTTTTTAAAAAAAGATTTTATGTGAAAGATTCTTCAGGTCCTGGAGAATCTGTTAAGATAGACGGTCATGAACACCAGTACCCCCCGCCCCCCTCCCAATTTCATTTAAAAATGATACTTTTGAATGCAATTCACTTATGATTATATGCCTATTTAAGTACACATATCATATAATGACATATTAAGTAGTTAATACAGTTTGAAGCATTAGATCTTGTACAGTAAAGTTGACTGTAGTCTACTGCCAAGGTGAAACGCACAGGGCTATGCATGACTTTCAAAAGCATCAATCCATTTCACATTAGATGCCATGCATTCTTAAATATGGCAGTTGGTCTTTTAAAAAAATTTTATAATGAAAAATTCATGGCCATGCATAAAGATCCCACTCCCACATTCTTTTAATAACAGCGGGGCTCCGTAGGGCAGAAACATTTAAGTTATACATAACTAATACTACGACCTTGAGTGATGCAGGTTGACATGCGTGCCATTAAATAACTGACTGTTGGTAAGTCATTGGTATGAAATGAAATCCACCAAGGTTGGTTCTCTACTTTATTGAACGCGGATTTCCAGTTTTATACATACAAATAGCACACAATTTGTCATAGTAAAAAACACAATTTGAATACTCAAACATTAAAAAAGTAAACAAACCAAAACAAAGCAGAATTCTGGGTTCTGATAGCACATTTTTGCACTTTTATTTCAATAAACAACAGGACTTGAATATAGAAATTATCTGAAACTGTGCACCAGTAAGCTTGTGCTTGATGAAAATTAAACTGTAAAAATAGACATTCCTATAAAGTTTGATGTAAAGAGAGGGATGCATGCAGCCCTTTACAACCTCAAATGGACAAGATCTCCATTGAGCACAATCTTTATCCAGAGCAGGATAACTAACTAATCATAAATACACTAAACAATAAGCATTTTCCAAAATGACTTTAATAAATTAATAAAAATGGCTAGAGATCCAGTAGAAATTACCTCTCCAATTAGCATTAGTGAGTGAGCTTCCTGTTATTGTTTGGACGAATAATAAGCATGTTTAGTCTGCTAATTTTTTCCTCATTCTCCATGTTTGAGTTCAGCTCTGGCTGCAACAACTATTATCGACCATTAAATGAAAATACTTAAAACAAAGATGCACAAATTCAAAACTTTCTTACATACGTGTAAGCTACTTCTATGTGACTTTTAAACAATCTAACAAGCATGGTGCCATGTTGTCCATGTTGATGGCAAACTGGCATGTCTTCCACCAATCCCCATGCAGCCCTCTAAGTTGCCATCCCACTTGCCCCTCCCAGAAACCAGGATCTGCTATTTTTCTTCCCTCTCCTCCCCTGGGACAGCCTTTCAACTCAGCCTTGCACACCTGCCTTCACCATCACACAGCATAACCGCACACTGGCCATGTGTCATCAAGTGGGAAGTACTCACAATTCAAACTACAATGTCGGACAATAACGCAGTGACCAGAGTATTAATGTGCCAAATGTGTCATTTACATATTAAAAGCTAATATTGATCAAGGGAACTTTGTAAAGTGAGCGGTGCAAAAAATACAGTTACAAAAGAAAAGGCACGATAACTTGGCCATTTGGTGCAAGAGTCAGGTGAAACACTCGTATACTTTATTTTCTGTTTCAGAGAACCACCTAAATATGCAATTAATTGCCTGAGTGTTGAAAAACAAAACAGAGACAGATGTTTTTTCTTTTTTTCACATGCAGTCACATCTCCAATCAATACAGCAACTTGACGGGCAATGCGATAGCGTTCAGAGGTACAAAAGGTTTGTCCTAGAAGAAAGACTGACATTCTTGTAGCATCCAGAGTAGGTTTTTTTTTTTTCACAGAAAAAACAGCAGTATCAAACATATAGCAAAGTCAGTTCATGACAAACTGAGAACATCTGCATGCATTGTTTTCATAAATATAGAGGTTGAGTACAAAGGCAAACAGATTGCAAAAAAATTTCACAAACGTGGCAGCAAGAGTGAAAGCCTGCCTAGGTGAGGTGGTCTGAATGACATCTCCTGCAGGAAAGGGACAGGGCTGAAGAAAGGGGTGCAGTAGGATAGAGTGCCTGACCACAGTGATTGGCAGAGAAGAAGAGGTGGGGCAATCAATATGCCCACTGACTAATGACCTTCTGAACAAGCAGTGTCACCATTCCTGGTACAAGAGGGCAGGGAGAATTTGTTCGAAAATCTTAGGCATTCATAATTAAAACAAATATGACAATCCCTGCAATTTACAAGGATAATATAGTGGATGCCTATTATATCCTATTGCGTTGAATCATACAGAATGAGATTTAAATCTAAACTTAAAATCAGTGATCCCAAACATAAAATATTGAAGTATATTACACGGATGACCGGAACTGCAAAATTATTGTCAAAAATATGATTCTGTCTTTTATTACAAAAGCTTACATGGATAATAATTATTATTAGGCCATAGAGGTCAATGGGTGTTGAGGGATGGAACTAATTTGGGAGCTCTGATGATGAGCATTTAAAGTGCCATTTAAATTCTTTGCTTGTAACAGTTTAGTTCCAAGTTCAGACTATTGGAAAGGATAAAGCAACAGAAACTGTCTTTTAGTTTCTAATGATCTCTACCTACAGCAGGGTTGTTGTTCCACTGCATCACATGAAGTCATTGACATTTTGCTGCAGATTTTTAAAGGTCACTCACCCTTTCCCCCACACTTTAGTATCCACTTAAATGACGATTGGCTTTTCACAAACCCTGAAATGGCTACCTTTTACTGAACATTCTCTTTGTTAGAACAGCACTTAGGTGGACATTCTCTGAAACATTCCCCTGGAGTGACTTGCCAATAATGTATATTCACTTGATGAACTGACTGGGGTGTTTTACATTATACATTACTTAGAAAACATTTTAAACATATAAACAACAAGATAAAATATGATCTTTAAAAGCTTTAAAGAGCTTTGAATATTTGACCTCCAAATACTGTGGTGTGTCCATAGAATTGGTTGCCATACAAAATTAACATTTAATTTCTCAGTCTTGTGTGTGTGCATGTGTGTGTCTGCATGTCTTTTTGGAGAGCATAAATGAGTGTTGGCTCACATCCCACAATGGCTTACGTGCATAGCTACAGGTTATGTGGCATCGTGTTTTGGTAGCCTTGTGATTTTCAACATACTACTGACAAGTTCAGCACGACATCAACAATAAACAAATTCTTCCTATTTTTATCCATTCATTTTTTATATTCATAGTAATCTTACATTTTCCTTTAGTTTTAGTGAAGCATAATTACACTTATGTTGAAAACAAACAGCTAGGCAGAGAATCACTTGCTTACTCATTACTTGAGCTGGGTAGTCAGTAAGAAAAAACGTAGACAGCGTTCTAGCTCACGCACCTACAATTTCACACTTAGTGCATTGTGCCAGGAAATATGACATTATATTTTCCATGCAAGACATTGTGGGATGTGCGGCCAACATCCTCTGCTCAGACAGTAAGTTTTTATGTTTTCATCTTGAAACGCACTGTATGATTCCACTTCTTCTCTTTTCCCAGAGTAAGTTCATAAGTTCTTTTCCTCATTGACCCATAAGCTACATCATATTATGAGAAAGAACCCATTCTCAGACAAAACCTTGAGGTGAAAAGAGGCAGATCTGGTACCCATCTCCAAAATGAGAAACTGCTGGAATGTATTTGTCAATCAAAGCAGAGCTACACTCAGATCAGGCCCGAGGGCCATTTAGCCACAAAGGCAGGGGATTGGAGGTTGAGGGCTGGGGAAGAGAGGTGGAGTAGGCAGGGGTATCTTTAGTCACTGAACACAGATCCAGGCAGTTCATTGGTCAGTGTGTGCCAGCGCTCGATTTTCTTGTCCTTATTTTTGAGGCAGTCGAACCAGTGTTTCAGTCTCTCTCCATTGGCATTAATCCCCAGGGAAACTCCGCCTGCAATGTGAGACAAATTCCCAAGTAACAATGTGGATTGCGGTTTAGCTCAAGATAAAACTGTAGAACCTCTGGACCAGCTATTATAATCCATTTGTCTGCACTGCTTGAAGGAGGGGAACACTTTGAATAACCCCCTTAACCCTCCACTCCCAGGGAATAGTGTACTCAATCTTTTCTACCCCTTTACTTGGATTAATTAGTGCTTCTTAATATCACAGTCAGACTCATGAGATGCAGTGGTGTGCTTCAGCTTGAATGCAGAGAGACTGTCTTTAGAAGTAGGGTTCTCACGATACATGAAATTAAAGGGGAATGACTGGGACTCACCCTCATGACACATACACTATGATTGAGACAGAGAAAATCACTCCTTGTGAAAGGAACCCTTAAAGGGTAATAAACACTCAATTGTTTTTTTTGTAAAGCTGAGTGTCTTCCTTCCGTTTTATAGTTAAAATCATATTGTTTAAAAAAAAATGTAATAAAGCTGCACCAGTCCATTTTGTGCCAAAAAAAAAAAGAGCCATGCGCTGTCACCCTGACTGAAAAGTTTCATTTGAGCCACGCCCCATTCCATGATGTGGCGGCAGGTCAAAAAATTTTGACTTTGACTTGAGCAAATGAATTTCCCACCTTTGCCCCTCTTGTTGATAGGTAGGTCTATTCAAACCAATTTGCAGAAGGGGAAATGTTAGCTATGTGGTGATAGAGACATTTTCTGAAATAGATATGCAAAGCTAGACTACGTAAAGCAGCAAAAAATAAAAGCAACAATGAATTGTTGTGTATGTTACATACGTTCATTTTATAGTGCACCAAGCTAGAGCAGTATTTCCCAGATCCAAATTTTTTGTTTGCATTCTGATTTTGATTAATCTATCGCCCCTCTCCCCACACTTCCAAATCACCTTTTTTATTTCATGTTTCATTATTCTTTAAGTATTTCTAGCAAATTAGCCTGTACTCTCCCACATCAGGCTGGTTGATGGCCAGTAGCCTGTCACACATGCCCCTGTAGCAGGTGCTTGCCCAAAAGGGTGTCCGGACAGGAATTGCAAAATCATCTTCCTCTCAGTGGACAGACTGTTGGCAAAGGGACAGGTGAAAGCTGCCTGGATGGTTTGTGGTGTTGAAACAGAACTGTCTGGAGAAGGGAGGCTCCAAGAACCATGTGGACATCAGCAGGGAGGCGATTCCAAGCTAGACTTGTCAGCCCCAGCTATGGTTGTCTACTTTGTATGTGACCTTCATGGGGAACATAGTAGACCATGATATACAGTACACCATATCCACAGTCATAGTTTCACATGACCAAATAATCACTGAAGAAAGCCCACCTATGAAGTCATTGGACTTTCCAATGTCATAATCCCACACTGTCACCTCCAGGGTCTTTTTGCTGAGCTCTGCATACTTGATTTCATAGAAGAACTCCTGCATCAGAGGAGAGTCAACAAAAAAAAACAGATAAGTGACCACAGACACAAACAGTCAGGGTAAATGTTGGCAACAGCAAGTTAGTGATGCAGATATTGCATTGTGAACAAATAGATAGCAATCACAAAAAGGGAAGGAATAAAAAACGTCCTAGACATGTTAGCATCTCTTCCAAAATGTTGATACAGCTAGTTTATGTAAACACAACCCAAATTATGTTCGAGTGTTGTATGTTCAGTAATCCAATGGCTTAAACTATTGCAAGAAAAACCGGCAAGTGCATTGGGTGCATGTGGTCTTAGCATTTCAGGCCTCTTCCCTGAGTAGGATAATTGAATATCCAACCATATAGTACGTCTCAACAATAGAACTCATAATGAACTGTGAAAAGGCCAGTTTGCAGTGCTGGAGCATATGAAAGGAGCATAAAGAGAAAGTATGACTTGGAATGTAATGTGATCATCATTACTCTGAGCTGAGTTCCTGCACACTAAAAGTAAAAAAAGATGCTTGATCATTACTGTATGCTCAGCCCACTTAAGTAACCCACTGCAGTGTAACTCAGCATGTTTAGGGTGATAGAAGCCTGTATGAATTCTGTCTGCTGTATCTTGTGATACAGCTCATCCTTACTGGGACAATTCAGGTGAAATATATATCAATTAAGACATTACAATTTTGCCTCCCCCTCTCCGTTCTTCTGCCTCCCGCTCACTACAACTGTTTGTTCTGGCTCCACAGTGGTGGAACCAACTCCCTGTGGAGGTCAGAACAGCAGAATCTCTTACCACCTTCAAGCGCAGACTGAAGACACACCTCTTCAAGCTGCACCTGTAAACCTGTAAAACCTGTAAACCTTAACTGCTGTTGTTTTCTTGTGTGATTACACTAGGCTGATACCTTTTCTAGATTTGTTAGGCTAGGTATGCTGTTTATTGTTCAATATATTTGCATGGTGCAGTATTATTTAAGAATAAAAAAATAAAAAAATACAAAATTGATAATTGATTGATAATATTGATAATTGATAATAATTGATATTATATTATTTTGATTGATTTGATATGATATTATAATTGATAATACGCCCTAGTCCTTATCTTTGATCCTTCTAGGGTCTTTCAGCACACTTATCCCTGGTTATGGGTATGCACTTTGTAGTACATTGCTCTGGATGTCTGCCAAATGCCATGAATGTAATGTAATGTAATCTGTGCATTCAATGGACATGTTTGTGATTGGTTACACCGCTTATTCCCTGAATAGGCTACTGCAGTTTTGTGGCTCACTTGACATGGCAGGAATGACTAAATGGAATGCTATAATCGCAAGGTTTGGAACCTTTTACAATTAGCATATCACTGTAGGCCAAATCGTGATTTTGATTAATATCACCTATGAATAATTGTGCAACCGTAATCAACCAGCTGAGAAGCCAACTGTCCAATTACTCTTGGTCCATTAAAATTGGAGGACTATGTATAAAAACGGAAGTAATTTCAACACTGATCACCCGACCTGAATGTAAGTTTCCAGACATTTTTGGGACTTTTTCTAAACCATTGCCATGCTTGTCCTAGCTACAACAGGTTTTCATTTCAGATGACTCAAAGTCAGTATCAAGCTTCCATTGGATATTTGTACTGGACAATAGCTGCATTGTCAGGTATTGACCATTCATCATCTAAATGCCTGATGTTCTTCTTGATGAACTGCCTTGTGAGCATTACTAAGCTAGAAGTAATGCCAGCAGGCTGGTAGATTAGCCATGGACTTAGTTCATGAGCAAGATACTCAATGTACCATCTTTCTAAATTAACACAGTACTTTACAGGAGTTCCAGTCAGGTTTTAGATCTAATCACAGTACAGAGACCACTCAAAGATGGATAATGATCCTAGATCATGATCCTAGATCATCAGTGCTGATGCTAAGAAGGTTTCAGTTCTTACTCTTTTCGTTTTGAGTGCAGCTTTTGACAAAATTGAATATTCTAATCAATCGCCTTGAAAACTGGGTTTTCAATTTCTGGTATATTCATTTGCACAGCTATGCAGATGACACACAACTATACAATGCAGTTGAGGAAAATGATCCGAAAGCATTATGTTCCCTGACTACCCGTCTGTCTGCAATTAATCAATGGATGAGCAACACTTTTTGGAAGTTAAATGAAGATAAGACAAATACTTTTAGTCGGCCCCAAAGCCAAAAGGGATGCACTTTATAAGAGGTTAGGAAATTTGTCTCCCCAGATTAAATCAGACGTAACAAACTTGGGTGTCATTTTAGACTGATCTAAGTGCTAAACCACACATTAACAAGATAAACCACAATGTGCTTGCCACCTGAGAAATATTACCAAGGTACGGTCATCTTTATCAAGATAGTTAGTCCATGCTTTTAATTTAAGTATGCTGGACTATTGCAATGCTCTTTTTTTAAAATGAATTAAAATGTTTTATCCTGTTTTGTCTGCACTGCATTGGCTCCCTGTATCTTTTAGAATTCATTTTAAGATTTTACTTCTATTTTTACTTCTTTTACGTCTACAAAACTCTGAACGGTTTAGCTCCTCCTTACATTTCAGATGCGCTTTTGTTTTATGTCCCTTCATGAGCCCTCAGGTCATCTGCAGCTGGTGTATTAATTGTTCACCATGGCTCACAAAATAAAATTGGGGGTGCCACTTTTAAAAGTGTGTAAAAATAAACATCAGTCTTATTTATTTGTTGTGTGGATATATTTCCACAATCACAGTGTTTATTATTTAAATTGTGTATTATTTTATCTACAATGTCCTGTCTTTGTAATTATTTGGAATTGGCTTCATGTAAAGCACTTCGGGCTACATTTTATGCATGAAAGGTACTATATAAATAAAGCTTATTATTATTATCATTATTATTATTATTATTATTATTATTATTATTATTATCATGGAGGCACATGTATAAACCATACTGTGAGAGGTAGGAAGTTTCAAGGGCATTGAAGAGATAAGTAAGAGGCTAAGAAGATGGCTGTGGCTAAACTGACTATGTCTGGCTCTAACATACTGCATCTTATGGAATCATTGTTCAGCACTGCTGTCACAAGCACATGCAGAAATACACAACTCAACAAAGAGAGGAAAACAGGAGGAAAAGAAAAAAGAGGGAGTGAAAGGGGCAGAGTGAGAGAGATCTTACCTCATTAAATTCAGGGTTGAGAGTTTTCTTCTTGACAGCAGTCTTATGCTTTGACTTCTTGTTTTCATCAGGTTTTAGGTATCTGCAGACATGAAGCATAAAGGTCAAACTCCCAAAGACACAGTGATCTTGATTAGTCATGCCTTTACCTGTGCATGGTCTCAAGTCACATCAACAACCTTCAGTCTGTGTTCCATGGAAGCCCTTTGCTCATTATTGAATTAGATCACATTTTGCAGATTGAAAAATATTACAATTTCAAATGTGTAGGCATTACTTAATGATTATTTGCAGAGGCTACACAGAGTATTGCAATGACAATGAAGGGAAGACACTGCTAACTCAAAAATTTATGAGGACAATATAACCTCATGCAGTTTAAGCAGACTGATATAAGACAGTCACATGAAACAAGGTCTCTGAATTTGAGGCATCAGAGGCTTATGTTCTCAAACACAATACCGTGTTTATAGATAACTGAATTAAAGTGAATCTCACAACAAAGCCTGCCATATGCAGCACTGAGAAGCAAAGATAAAAACCTCAATTTGGCTGCATCCTTCATTCAAATCGGTTGACAACAAAGCAGATCGCAGCAAATAAACAGTGTTGTTTTTACTTGTGGATCCAGCAGGGGGCAGTGATGTACTACTGTGGTTTTTTAGTTTTACAGCAACACAAATAAGATACAATTTCAATTTGCAACTATGCTGTCAGACCCAGTTTTCACAATCCTTTATCCCTTGTGGAAACTTGTAAAGTATGAGCATCCTCCACCTTTACAACACCACAGAATGCCAATGACATAATGTAATTGTAACTAACAATAGTTACTGCTGAAGAAATGTCTGAATTCCTTTTACATGTACTAGGATGTGTCAGGCTCACACTGTTTATCTGAACTGAAATTCAGACTGCACTTGTCTGCAAATGTCAGTGGTTGCTTGCACGGTCAACAAAAAAGAGAGCATGATTCATGATCCATCTCCATTAGGTTAGGGAAGCCATGACTGGGTGAAGCTACCTGAAGTGGATCAACATCAGAAGTGTTGCTGACATGCAGCTGTGATCAACAGCAGACAGCTCCCCAGAAACACACCCTGCCAAGGTGAGCACAGCTTCTTCAACAGTCTCCCAACCTATGTCTGTCCTACCCCAGCCTGCACAGGAAAACGGTTGCCATGTTCTGTGTCTGTGACTGGTGGCTGGGATGAAGTGGGTGAGGGCAGAAGCCTTCTGGACATCACCACTCAAAGGAGAGGATTTATACAGCACTGCAGGGTGCAGGTTTTCTCACCTTGCAAAAAAAATCCAGTTTTCAATGGATGTAACTGAATGAAATTGTCAGATCTGAATAAAAACCTGTCGACCAGACACCGGAAATAGAGATTGAAATCAAGCATCTATCTGCATGCTCTGGAGAAGATGACCACCACTGCTCCTTGCTCAGGCAGAGGCAATTTGGTGTCTATGGCTGTTTATATGCCCCCATGTGGGCAGTGTCCCCCAACTGTCAGACTGTTGGAGCCACAAATTTAAAATTGCACTGACAGATTAATGTGAGTCTGCATTTACTTTTAGGTTTTTATATGTGCGTGTAAATTGTAATTAGCCTAATTCCCTTTCCATGGGCTTACAAGACACCCATCATCCGTCTCTGTATGCAGTGACAGGGTAATGGAGCCCCCTCCCCCATCACAGTGGCTTTTGCTTGAGAGAGTGTAGGTGGCCAGGCTTATTATATTGGGACAAAGAATCCAACATTTCTTACTGTTTACATTTTTCATCAGATAGCATTTGTCATGTAGAAATGGTCTATCGGCTATTAATGCAATGAATGTCTCGGAAGAAATGGATAAGACCGAGTGCTTTCTTGAATGAATAAGTGCATTGAAGGCCTTTACCCTTCATGGAATATACAGTGTTACACTAAAAAGTTATTGTCGCTGATGCATTTATAATATGGTTGGAAAATCTTTGGCATTTATATAGCAAACTATTTGATGCTGTACTATTGATGCCTTTCATTCATACACACACTTACACATGGTGATTGGCTGCCATTCAAGGCACCAACCATCTTGTCAGGAGCATTTGGGGGTTAAGTGTCTTGCTCAGGGACACTTCAACGCACCCAGGGCGGGATTGAACCAGGAACCCTCTGACTGCCGGACGACTGCTCTTACCACCTGAGCCAATGTCGCCCCAGCGGGAGCATGTAGAAACACTGCCTTACAATGTACGCAGGCAGTGCTTAGTTGTAGGCTACTCCTGCATGGCTCAGTTTCTGCTTGCTGACATGTGTCAAAACTAGCTACTATCTACAAGACAGTGATTCAATTGATGTGCATTTTCCATGCCGTTCACACATCATTAGTCGAGAAATACTTGCGGAAAAAAACATTAGCCTAGTCTATAGGCCAACTTGCATGGTGCTAAAATACAGATTTGTTAATAACTCTTAATTAAATTTTCTAATTGCCCTGCCACTCATGAGAAGTGCGCTGTTATTAAATGACTGTGTCAGCACATAGGTGTTTAATCTGTATTAAAGCCATAAAGCCGTTGATTTCATCCAGCTACAGGGATGTGCTAATGCTACATATTCAGCATACAACGAGAAGATGTGCATGAAGACGGGGAGTGAGAATGCTGCTGGAGCCACCTGCTGCCGAATGGCACAAGCGGGCTAGTTCAGTTATATATCATAAATGTTCTTAAGATGTAAATTAAGATGTAAATGAAAAATATATTTTCAAACATTATATAGGTTGACTGTAGGGACTCCATACACCTACAGGTTTCACTGCCTTGTGGGCTAAATAAATGTATCTGTGGTCCGTGGATAAACCAACAAGGTCTATCACATCAAAAGATAATCTAGGGATGTATAGTAATTAATTACTGGCTTTATCCAATGTTCTGGAAAGATATGCAAATTAACACATATTTTAAGTAGATAATGCATCATTTGCATATTTAAACATAAAAATTCAGAAAACTTTTAATACAAAAAAATAATAGTCTTTATGTAAGTAACCAGCTGAGGAAGTTTCATGGTGATATCTATTAGGTAAAATGTTTTACCCTTTTTAACTTTTCTGGTGGAGCCAAAAAAAGTCCCCTGCTATATTTTGCTCCCCTTCGCGTTATTTGCTCGTAGCTCGGGCTGTGGTTGGGCTGTGGTTGATAGAGACATGTTCGTTATGTGCCTGAGTCTCCTGAACACGTAGAGACCAACCCCGAGTCGATCAGAGCTTCCTACACTGAGCTATGGTAACTTTCCCGCACCTACTGCACAATACCTCCGGAAAACCGCAAAAATGAGGCATTCACCGGTAGGGGGTAGGTGCGGAAGAGTGACCATAGCTCGGCCTAGGAAGGTCTGATCGACTCGGGGTTGATCTCTACATGTTCAGGAGACTCAGGCGCATAACGAACATGTCTCTATCAACCACAGCCCAACCACAGCCCGAGGTAATAACAGGCTCATGTCTCTAGCACCCCCACAGCCCGACCTACAAGCGAATCATGCGAAGGGGAGCAAAATATGGCAGTTTTTGGCAAAACTCCGGTTTTGAACAAAAGCAGTCCATACCTTTAGGAGGTGATAACCACTAATAAGCTGCCAAACCAAAAGGTCTATCATATCAAAACATAATCTAGGGATGTATAGGACTAAAAAAATCACATCTAGAATTTGCATCTGGGAAGCCACACAGTAGGGATCCAAATGAGAGAGGGAGCCCAAGAAAGCATCGCATCTCTGTCAGGACTTCAAAGGGTTCCCACTTGAAATGGAACAGGAAACCCTGACCATTCTATGACCCTAAGACTCCTAGCCAGCCCTTTGCCTTGCCCTCCTAAGCAAGATAAACAGAGCACACTTGGAGCCCGGCTTCATGCATGTCATCCAGCGAAGGTGTGAGAGCCACTACCTGATGTCAAAAGTGGTGGGACAGTGATGGGGATTGTCAGCCACTCCGAGAGGGACTGGGACTGCTAGCCTTGACCTCAGGACAGAGATTAGGTGGGCGTGCTTAATGGAAATCCACTGGAAGTCTGGAAGATTATTGGCATTGAGACCCATATAAAATTATTTAATCGTAAATTATTTTAGCAAACTTGCTCATTGTCCACGTGATTAACCCCTTAAGGATTGGGCCGGTAAATGTTTTTTTTCTGTATTCATTCCTTTTTTCACGTTTATCGTTTGAGTTAAAACGGACAGTTCTAACTGCATAACCTATTTCAAGATGCCATTACTTTAGCAACAACAGTTCCATATTTTGTACAATGTGTGGGAGGGAAAACAAGTGTCGGGGGACCTTGGTTTCTGTGCATTTTGGAAATCTACATATGACATTACGATAGTGTCAGTGTCTTTTCATAGCAAGGGCCAGTGAACAAAATGCAAAAAAAAAGAGTTTCTAATTCTAAAAAACATGGAGAAACATTGATAGAATGTCCATTGTTT
>NW_026911945.1:0-15000 GCF_963692335.1 Osmerus eperlanus
TCATTGGGCTTGTGTGGTATGGGCAAAACCACTGTAAAGTCATACTGCCATTGACTTCCATTCATTTTCCCAGGATGACTTATATACTCTATGGTAGCTGTCTGGTGGACTGGGGGTCGCGACAATGTTACGCTTGTAAATCAGAAGCTGGGAAATGCATTGGGAAGCTGGGAAAACCGTTTTTCGAGCTCATTTTCGGTTCCGCCGAACGGATTTTGATCAAAATAGGCTCATTCGAAAGGTATTAACCGGGGGCACACGGAAAACCGGGACTTATAACGCGCACGTGCGCGTGCGCGAAACCGGAAGCGAAAGAAAACTTCAAACGGAGCTACAACCGTGAACGGAGCTGAAACCGGCGAAAAATTTCAACGCACGCCGTCGCGCCCCACTCCAACTTAAATAACAAAACTGTCCCTATCGAAATCGGTTGGATAAAACGGAAACGGGAAGCGAAAGAAAACGTTAAACGTCTACACCGAAATGGCCATAGTCAGTTCCAATGAAAAAACAACTCTCACGTGTGTGCCCCACTCTAAAGCAGTGTATAAAACTATCCCCAGCGAAATCAGAGCTACACAACGAAAACGGGAAGCCAAACAAAACTTTAAACAGAGCTACCGAATTGGATATCATCAATCCTGGGAAAATAACCACACACACCGCTGCCCCCCGTGCCAACTTGAATTTAGAAACCGTCCCCAGCGAAATCCCACGTTCGGGCGCAAAACTGCACGTTTGGAGCCACATTTTGTCTGAAGCTGGAAACCTGCATTCAAAGCTGGGAAAAGGTGCTCATTGACAGGCATCTCCACTTCGGGACCTCGTAGCACCTTCACCCGGGTGGCGTTGGAAAGGTCTGGGCGAGGGGGACACGGGGAGGTCAGGCTCGCCACGCGCACGCGCTTCCTCGCGAAACGGGAGCCCAAACAAAACTTTAAACGGACCCACCGAATTGGGGATCATCAATCCTGGGAAAATAACCACACACACCGCTGCCCCCCGTGCCAACTTGAATTTAGAAACCGTCCCCAGCGAAATCCCACGTTCGGGCGCAAAACTGCACGTTTGGAGCCACATTTTGTCTGAAGCTGGAAACCTGCATTCAAAGCTGGGAAAAGGTGCTCATTGACAGGCATCTCCACTTCGGGACCTCGTAGCACCTTCACCCGGGTGGCGTTGGAAAGGTCTGGGCGAGGGGAACACGGGGAGGTCAGGCTCGCCACGCGCACGCGCTTCCTCGCGAAACGGGAGCCCAAACAAAACTTTAAACGGACCCACCGAGCTGGGGACGGCTTTTTCCGGGGAGATAACCGCGCACACCGCTGCCCCCCGTCCCAACTTGAATTTAGAAACCGTCCCCAGCGAAATCCCACGTTCGGGCGCAAAACTGCACGTTTGGAGCCACATTTTGTCTGAAGCTGGAAACCTGCATTCAAAGCTGGGAAAAGGTGCTCATTGACAGGCATCTCCACTTCGGGACCTCGTAGCACCTTCACCCGGGTGGCGTTGGAAAGGTCTGGGCGAGGGGGACACGGGGAGGTCAGGCTCGCCACGCGCACGCGCTTCCCCGCGAAACGGGAGCCCAAACAAAACTTTAAACGGACCCACCGAATTGGGGATCATCAATCCTGGGAAAATAACCACACACACCGCTGCCCCCCGTGCCAACTTGAATTTAGAAACCGTCCCCAGCGAAATCCCACGTTCGGGCGCAAAACTGCACGTTTGGAGCCACATTTTGTCTGAAGCTGGAAACCTGCATTCAAAGCTGGGAAAAGGTGCTCATTGACAGGCATCTCCACTTCGGGACCTCGTAGCACCTTCACCCGGGTGGCGTTGGAAAGGTCTGGGCGAGGGGAACACGGGGAGGTCAGGCTCGCCACGCGCACGCGCTTCCTCGCGAAACGGGAGCCCAAACAAAACTTTAAACGGACCCACCGAATTGGGGATCATCAATCCTGGGAAAATAACCACACACACCGCTGCCCCCCGTGCCAACTTGAATTTAGAAACCGTCCCCAGCGAAATCCCACGTTCGGGCGCAAAACTGCACGTTTGGAGCCACATTTTGTCTGAAGCTGGAAACCTGCATTCAAAGCTGGGAAAAGGTGCTCATTGACAGGCATCTCCACTTCGGGACCTCGTAGCACCTTCACCCGGGTGGCGTTGGAAAGGTCTGGGCGAGGGGAACACGGGGAGGTCAGGCTCGCCACGCGCACGCGCTTCCTCGCGAAACGGGAGCCCAAACAAAACTTTAAACGGACCCACCGAGCTGGGGACGGCTTTTTCCGGGGAGATAACCGCGCACACCGCTGCCCCCCGTCCCAACTTGAATTTAGAAACCGTCCCCCAGCGAAATCCCACGTTCGGGCGCAAAACTGCACGTTTGGAGCCACATTTTGTCTGAAGCTGGAAACCTGCATTCAAAGCTGGGAAAAGGTGCTCATTGACAGGCATCTCCACTTCGGGACCTCGTAGCACCTTCACCCGGGTGGCGTTGGAAAGGTCTGGGCGAGGGGGACACGGGGAGGTCAGGCTCGCCACGCGCACGCGCTTCCCCGCGAAACGGGAGCCCAAACAAAACTTTAAACGGACCCACCGAATTGGGGATCATCAATCCTGGGAAAATAACCACACACACCGCTGCCCCCCGTGCCAACTTGAATTTAGAAACCGTCCCCAGCGAAATCCCACGTTCGGGCGCAAAACTGCACGTTTGGAGCCACATTTTGTCTGAAGCTGGAAACCTGCATTCAAAGCTGGGAAAAGGTGCTCATTGACAGGCATCTCCACTTCGGGACCTCGTAGCACCTTCACCCGGGTGGCGTTGGAAAGGTCTGGGCGAGGGGGACACGGGGAGGTCAGGCTCGCCACGCGCACGCGCTTCCCCGCGAAACGGGAGCCCAAACAAAACTTTAAACGGACCCACCGAATTGGGGATCATCAATCCTGGGAAAATAACCACACACACCGCTGCCCCCCGTGCCAACTTGAATTTAGAAACCGTCCCCAGCGAAATCCCACGTTCGGGCGCAAAACTGCACGTTTGGAGCCACATTTTGTCTGAAGCTGGAAACCTGCATTCAAAGCTGGGAAAAGGTGCTCATTGACAGGCATCTCCACTTCGGGACCTCGTAGCACCTTCACCCGGGTGGCGTTGGAAAGGTCTGGGCGAGGGGAACACGGGGAGGTCAGGCTCGCCACGCGCACGCGCTTCCTCGCGAAACGGGAGCCCAAACAAAACTTTAAACGGACCCACCGAGCTGGGGACGGCTTTTTCCGGGGAGATAACCGCGCACACCGCTGCCCCCCGTCCCAACTTGAATTTAGAAACCGTCCCCAGCGAAATCCACGTTCGGCGCAAAACTGCACGTTTGGAGCCACATTTTGTCTGAAGCTGGAAACCTGCATTCAAAGCTGGGAAAAGGTGCTCATTGACAGGCATCTCCACTTCGGGACCTCGTAGCACCTTCACCCGGGTGGCGTTGGAAAGGTCTGGGCGAGGGG
Source organism: Osmerus eperlanus (assembly GCF_963692335.1). NCBI lineage: Eukaryota > Metazoa > Chordata > Actinopteri > Osmeriformes > Osmeridae > Osmerus > Osmerus eperlanus. The sequence continues at coordinate 3,511 of NW_026911945.1, forward strand.
AACACGGGGAGGTCAGGCTCGCCACGCGCACGCGCTTCCTCGCGAAACGGGAGCCCAAACAAAACTTTAAACGGACCCACCGAATTGGGGATCATCAATCCTGGGAAAATAACCACACACACCGCTGCCCCCCGTGCCAACTTGAATTTAGAAACCGTCCCCAGCGAAATCCCACGTTCGGGCGCAAAACTGCACGTTTGGAGCCACATTTTGTCTGAAGCTGGAAACCTGCATTCAAAGCTGGGAAAAGGTGCTCATTGACAGGCATCTCCACTTCGGGACCTCGTAGCACCTTCACCCGGGTGGCGTTGGAAAGGTCTGGGCGAGGGGAACACGGGGAGGTCAGGCTCGCCACGCGCACGCGCTTCCTCGCGAAACGGGAGCCCAAACAAAACTTTAAACGGACCCACCGAGCTGGGGACGGCTTTTTCCGGGGAGATAACCGCGCACACCGCTGCCCCCCGTCCCAACTTGAATTTAGAAACCGTCCCCAGCGAAATCCCACGTTCGGGCGCAAAACTGCACGTTTGGAGCCACATTTTGTCTGAAGCTGGAAACCTGCATTCAAAGCTGGGAAAAGGTGCTCATTGACAGGCATCTCCACTTCGGGACCTCGTAGCACCTTCACCCGGGTGGCGTTGGAAAGGTCTGGGCGAGGGGGACACGGGGAGGTCAGGCTCGCCACGCGCACGCGCTTCCCCGCGAAACGGGAGCCCAAACAAAACTTTAAACGGACCCACCGAATTGGGGATCATCAATCCTGGGAAAATAACCACACACACCGCTGCCCCCCGTGCCAACTTGAATTTAGAAACCGTCCCCAGCGAAATCCCACGTTCGGGCGCAAAACTGCACGTTTGGAGCCACATTTTGTCTGAAGCTGGAAACCTGCATTCAAAGCTGGGAAAAGGTGCTCATTGACAGGCATCTCCACTTCGGGACCTCGTAGCACCTTCACCCGGGTGGCGTTGGAAAGGTCTGGGCGAGGGGGACACGGGGAGGTCAGGCTCGCCACGCGCACGCGCTTCCCCGCGAAACGGGAGCCCAAACAAAACTTTAAACGGACCCACCGAATTGGGGATCATCAATCCTGGGAAAATAACCACACACACCGCTGCCCCCCGTGCCAACTTGAATTTAGAAACCGTCCCCAGCGAAATCCCACGTTCGGGCGCAAAACTGCACGTTTGGAGCCACATTTTGTCTGAAGCTGGAAACCTGCATTCAAAGCTGGGAAAAGGTGCTCATTGACAGGCATCTCCACTTCGGGACCTCGTAGCACCTTCACCCGGGTGGCGTTGGAAAGGTCTGGGCGAGGGGAACACGGGGAGGTCAGGCTCGCCACGCGCACGCGCTTCCTCGCGAAACGGGAGCCCAAACAAAACTTTAAACGGACCCACCGAGCTGGGGACGGCTTTTTCCGGGGAGATAACCGCGCACACCGCTGCCCCCCGTCCCAACTTGAATTTAGAAACCGTCCCCAGCGAAATCCCACGTTCGGGCGCAAAACTGCACGTTTGGAGCCACATTTTGTCTGAAGCTGGAAACCTGCATTCAAAGCTGGGAAAAGGTGCTCATTGACAGGCATCTCCACTTCGGGACCTCGTAGCACCTTCACCCGGGTGGCGTTGGAAAGGTCTGGGCGAGGGGAACACGGGGAGGTCAGGCTCGCCACGCGCACGCGCTTCCTCGCGAAACGGGAGCCCAAACAAAACTTTAAACGGACCCACCGAATTGGGGATCATCAATCCTGGGAAAATAACCACACACACCGCTGCCCCCCGTGCCAACTTGAATTTAGAAACCGTCCCCAGCGAAATCCCACGTTCGGGCGCAAAACTGCACGTTTGGAGCCACATTTTGTCTGAAGCTGGAAACCTGCATTCAAAGCTGGGAAAAGGTGCTCATTGACAGGCATCTCCACTTCGGGACCTCGTAGCACCTTCACCCGGGTGGCGTTGGAAAGGTCTGGGCGAGGGGGACACGGGGAGGTCAGGCTCGCCACGCGCACGCGCTTCCCCGCGAAACGGGAGCCCAAACAAAACTTTAAACGGACCCACCGAATTGGGGATCATCAATCCTGGGAAAATAACCACACACACCGCTGCCCCCCGTGCCAACTTGAATTTAGAAACCGTCCCCAGCGAAATCCCACGTTCGGGCGCAAAACTGCACGTTTGGAGCCACATTTTGTCTGAAGCTGGAAACCTGCATTCAAAGCTGGGAAAAGGTGCTCATTGACAGGCATCTCCACTTCGGGACCTCGTAGCACCTTCACCCGGGTGGCGTTGGAAAGGTCTGGGCGAGGGGAACACGGGGAGGTCAGGCTCGCCACGCGCACGCGCTTCCTCGCGAAACGGGAGCCCAAACAAAACTTTAAACGGACCCACCGAGCTGGGGACGGCTTTTTCCGGGGAGATAACCGCGCACACCGCTGCCCCCCGTCCCAACTTGAATTTAGAAACCGTCCCCAGCGAAATCCCACGTTCGGGCGCAAAACTGCACGTTTGGAGCCACATTTTGTCTGAAGCTGGAAACCTGCATTCAAAGCTGGGAAAAGGTGCTCATTGACAGGCATCTCCACTTCGGGACCTCGTAGCACCTTCACCCGGGTGGCGTTGGAAAGGTCTGGGCGAGGGGAACACGGGGAGGTCAGGCTCGCCACGCGCACGCGCTTCCTCGCGAAACGGGAGCCCAAACAAAACTTTAAACGGACCCACCGAATTGGGGATCATCAATCCTGGGAAAATAACCACACACACCGCTGCCCCCCGTGCCAACTTGAATTTAGAAACCGTCCCCAGCGAAATCCCACGTTCGGGCGCAAAACTGCACGTTTGGAGCCACATTTTGTCTGAAGCTGGAAACCTGCATTCAAAGCTGGGAAAAGGTGCTCATTGACAGGCATCTCCACTTCGGGACCTCGTAGCACCTTCACCCGGGTGGCGTTGGAAAGGTCTGGGCGAGGGGGACACGGGGAGGTCAGGCTCGCCACGCGCACGCGCTTCCCCGCGAAACGGGAGCCCAAACAAAACTTTAAACGGACCCACCGAATTGGGGATCATCAATCCTGGGAAAATAACCACACACACCGCTGCCCCCCGTGCCAACTTGAATTTAGAAACCGTCCCCAGCGAAATCCCACGTTCGGGCGCAAAACTGCACGTTTGGAGCCACATTTTGTCTGAAGCTGGAAACCTGCATTCAAAGCTGGGAAAAGGTGCTCATTGACAGGCATCTCCACTTCGGGACCTCGTAGCACCTTCACCCGGGTGGCGTTGGAAAGGTCTGGGCGAGGGGAACACGGGGAGGTCAGGCTCGCCACGCGCACGCGCTTCCTCGCGAAACGGGAGCCCAAACAAAACTTTAAACGGACCCACCGAGCTGGGGACGGCTTTTTCCGGGGAGATAACCGCGCACACCGCTGCCCCCCGTCCCAACTTGAATTTAGAAACCGTCCCCAGCGAAATCCCACGTTCGGGCGCAAAACTGCACGTTTGGAGCCACATTTTGTCTGAAGCTGGAAACCTGCATTCAAAGCTGGGAAAAGGTGCTCATTGACAGGCATCTCCACTTCGGGACCTCGTAGCACCTTCACCCGGGTGGCGTTGGAAAGGTCTGGGCGAGGGGGACACGGGGAGGTCAGGCTCGCCACGCGCACGCGCTTCCCCGCGAAACGGGAGCCCAAACAAAACTTTAAACGGACCCACCGAATTGGGGATCATCAATCCTGGGAAAATAACCACACACACCGCTGCCCCCCGTGCCAACTTGAATTTAGAAACCGTCCCCAGCGAAATCCCACGTTCGGGCGCAAAACTGCACGTTTGGAGCCACATTTTGTCTGAAGCTGGAAACCTGCATTCAAAGCTGGGAAAAGGTGCTCATTGACAGGCATCTCCACTTCGGGACCTCGTAGCACCTTCACCCGGGTGGCGTTGGAAAGGTCTGGGCGAGGGGAACACGGGGAGGTCAGGCTCGCCACGCGCACGCGCTTCCTCGCGAAACGGGAGCCCAAACAAAACTTTAAACGGACCCACCGAGCTGGGGACGGCTTTTTCCGGGGAGATAACCGCGCACACCGCTGCCCCCCGTCCCAACTTGAATTTAGAAACCGTCCCCAGCGAAATCCCACGTTCGGGCGCAAAACTGCACGTTTGGAGCCACATTTTGTCTGAAGCTGGAAACCTGCATTCAAAGCTGGGAAAAGGTGCTCATTGACAGGCATCTCCACTTCGGGACCTCGTAGCACCTTCACCCGGGTGGCGTTGGAAAGGTCTGGGCGAGGGGGACACGGGGAGGTCAGGCTCGCCACGCGCACGCGCTTCCCCGCGAAACGGGAGCCCAAACAAAACTTTAAACGGACCCACCGAATTGGGGATCATCAATCCTGGGAAAATAACCACACACACCGCTGCCCCCCGTGCCAACTTGAATTTAGAAACCGTCCCCAGCGAAATCCCACGTTCGGGCGCAAAACTGCACGTTTGGAGCCACATTTTGTCTGAAGCTGGAAACCTGCATTCAAAGCTGGGAAAAGGTGCTCATTGACAGGCATCTCCACTTCGGGACCTCGTAGCACCTTCACCCGGGTGGCGTTGGAAAGGTCTGGGCGAGGGGAACACGGGGAGGTCAGGCTCGCCACGCGCACGCGCTTCCCCGCGAAACGGGAGCCCAAACAAAACTTTAAACGGACCCACCGAATTGGGGATCATCAATCCTGGGAAAATAACCACACACACCGCTGCCCCCCGTGCCAACTTGAATTTAGAAACCGTCCCCAGCGAAATCCCACGTTCGGGCGCAAAACTGCACGTTTGGAGCCACATTTTGTCTGAAGCTGGAAACCTGCATTCAAAGCTGGGAAAAGGTGCTCATTGACAGGCATCTCCACTTCGGGACCTCGTAGCACCTTCACCCGGGTGGCGTTGGAAAGGTCTGGGCGAGGGGAACACGGGGAGGTCAGGCTCGCCACGCGCACGCGCTTCCTCGCGAAACGGGAGCCCAAACAAAACTTTAAACGGACCCACCGAATTGGGGATCATCAATCCTGGGAAAATAACCACACACACCGCTGCCCCCCGTGCCAACTTGAATTTAGAAACCGTCCCCAGCGAAATCCCACGTTCGGGCGCAAAACTGCACGTTTGGAGCCACATTTTGTCTGAAGCTGGAAACCTGCATTCAAAGCTGGGAAAAGGTGCTCATTGACAGGCATCTCCACTTCGGGACCTCGTAGCACCTTCACCCGGGTGGCGTTGGAAAGGTCTGGGCGAGGGGAACACGGGGAGGTCAGGCTCGCCACGCGCACGCGCTTCCCCGCGAAACGGGAGCCCAAACAAAACTTTAAACGGACCCACCGAGCTGGGGACGGCTTTTTCCGGGGAGATAACCGCGCACACCGCTGCCCCCCGTCCCAACTTGAATTTAGAAACCGTCCCCAGCGAAATCCCACGTTCGGGCGCAAAACTGCACGTTTGGAGCCACATTTTGTCTGAAGCTGGAAACCTGCATTCAAAGCTGGGAAAAGGTGCTCATTGACAGGCATCTCCACTTCGGGACCTCGTAGCACCTTCACCCGGGTGGCGTTGGAAAGGTCTGGGCGAGGGGGACACGGGGAGGTCAGGCTCGCCACGCGCACGCGCTTCCCCGCGAAACGGGAGCCCAAACAAAACTTTAAACGGACCCACCGAATTGGGGATCATCAATCCTGGGAAAATAACCACACACACCGCTGCCCCCCGTGCCAACTTGAATTTAGAAACCGTCCCCAGCGAAATCCCACGTTCGGGCGCAAAACTGCACGTTTGGAGCCACATTTTGTCTGAAGCTGGAAACCTGCATTCAAAGCTGGGAAAAGGTGCTCATTGACAGGCATCTCCACTTCGGGACCTCGTAGCACCTTCACCCGGGTGGCGTTGGAAAGGTCTGGGCGAGGGGGACACGGGGAGGTCAGGCTCGCCACGCGCACGCGCTTCCCCGCGAAACGGGAGCCCAAACAAAACTTTAAACGGACCCACCGAATTGGGGATCATCAATCCTGGGAAAATAACCACACACACCGCTGCCCCCCGTGCCAACTTGAATTTAGAAACCGTCCCCAGCGAAATCCCACGTTCGGGCGCAAAACTGCACGTTTGGAGCCACATTTTGTCTGAAGCTGGAAACCTGCATTCAAAGCTGGGAAAAGGTGCTCATTGACAGGCATCTCCACTTCGGGACCTCGTAGCACCTTCACCCGGGTGGCGTTGGAAAGGTCTGGGCGAGGGGAACACGGGGAGGTCAGGCTCGCCACGCGCACGCGCTTCCTCGCGAAACGGGAGCCCAAACAAAACTTTAAACGGACCCACCGAGCTGGGGACGGCTTTTTCCGGGGAGATAACCGCGCACACCGCTGCCCCCCGTCCCAACTTGAATTTAGAAACCGTCCCCAGCGAAATCCCACGTTCGGGCGCAAAACTGCACGTTTGGAGCCACATTTTGTCTGAAGCTGGAAACCTGCATTCAAAGCTGGGAAAAGGTGCTCATTGACAGGCATCTCCACTTCGGGACCTCGTAGCACCTTCACCCGGGTGGCGTTGGAAAGGTCTGGGCGAGGGGGACACGGGGAGGTCAGGCTCGCCACGCGCACGCGCTTCCCCGCGAAACGGGAGCCCAAACAAAACTTTAAACGGACCCACCGAATTGGGGATCATCAATCCTGGGAAAATAACCACACACACCGCTGCCCCCCGTGCCAACTTGAATTTAGAAACCGTCCCCAGCGAAATCCCACGTTCGGGCGCAAAACTGCACGTTTGGAGCCACATTTTGTCTGAAGCTGGAAACCTGCATTCAAAGCTGGGAAAAGGTGCTCATTGACAGGCATCTCCACTTCGGGACCTCGTAGCACCTTCACCCGGGTGGCGTTGGAAAGGTCTGGGCGAGGGGGACACGGGGAGGTCAGGCTCGCCACGCGCACGCGCTTCCCCGCGAAACGGGAGCCCAAACAAAACTTTAAACGGACCCACCGAATTGGGGATCATCAATCCTGGGAAAATAACCACACACACCGCTGCCCCCCGTGCCAACTTGAATTTAGAAACCGTCCCCAGCGAAATCCCACGTTCGGGCGCAAAACTGCACGTTTGGAGCCACATTTTGTCTGAAGCTGGAAACCTGCATTCAAAGCTGGGAAAAGGTGCTCATTGACAGGCATCTCCACTTCGGGACCTCGTAGCACCTTCACCCGGGTGGCGTTGGAAAGGTCTGGGCGAGGGGAACACGGGGAGGTCAGGCTCGCCACGCGCACGCGCTTCCTCGCGAAACGGGAGCCCAAACAAAACTTTAAACGGACCCACCGAGCTGGGGACGGCTTTTTCCGGGGAGATAACCGCGCACACCGCTGCCCCCCGTCCCAACTTGAATTTAGAAACCGTCCCCAGCGAAATCCCACGTTCGGGCGCAAAACTGCACGTTTGGAGCCACATTTTGTCTGAAGCTGGAAACCTGCATTCAAAGCTGGGAAAAGGTGCTCATTGACAGGCATCTCCACTTCGGGACCTCGTAGCACCTTCACCCGGGTGGCGTTGGAAAGGTCTGGGCGAGGGGAACACGGGGAGGTCAGGCTCGCCACGCGCACGCGCTTCCTCGCGAAACGGGAGCCCAAACAAAACTTTAAACGGACCCACCGAATTGGGGATCATCAATCCTGGGAAAATAACCACACACACCGCTGCCCCCCGTGCCAACTTGAATTTAGAAACCGTCCCCAGCGAAATCCCACGTTCGGGCGCAAAACTGCACGTTTGGAGCCACATTTTGTCTGAAGCTGGAAACCTGCATTCAAAGCTGGGAAAAGGTGCTCATTGACAGGCATCTCCACTTCGGGACCTCGTAGCACCTTCACCCGGGTGGCGTTGGAAAGGTCTGGGCGAGGGGAACACGGGGAGGTCAGGCTCGCCACGCGCACGCGCTTCCTCGCGAAACGGGAGCCCAAACAAAACTTTAAACGGACCCACCGAGCTGGGGACGGCTTTTTCCGGGGAGATAACCGCGCACACCGCTGCCCCCCGTCCCAACTTGAATTTAGAAACCGTCCCCAGCGAAATCCCACGTTCGGGCGCAAAACTGCACGTTTGGAGCCACATTTTGTCTGAAGCTGGAAACCTGCATTCAAAGCTGGGAAAAGGTGCTCATTGACAGGCATCTCCACTTCGGGACCTCGTAGCACCTTCACCCGGGTGGCGTTGGAAAGGTCTGGGCGAGGGGGACACGGGGAGGTCAGGCTCGCCACGCGCACGCGCTTCCTCGCGAAACGGGAGCCCAAACAAAACTTTAAACGGACCCACCGAATTGGGGATCATCAATCCTGGGAAAATAACCACACACACCGCTGCCCCCCGTGCCAACTTGAATTTAGAAACCGTCCCCAGCGAAATCCCACGTTCGGGCGCAAAACTGCACGTTTGGAGCCACATTTTGTCTGAAGCTGGAAACCTGCATTCAAAGCTGGGAAAAGGTGCTCATTGACAGGCATCTCCACTTCGGGACCTCGTAGCACCTTCACCCGGGTGGCGTTGGAAAGGTCTGGGCGAGGGGGACACGGGGAGGTCAGGCTCGCCACGCGCACGCGCTTCCCCGCGAAACGGGAGCCCAAACAAAACTTTAAACGGACCCACCGAATTGGGGATCATCAATCCTGGGAAAATAACCACACACACCGCTGCCCCCCGTGCCAACTTGAATTTAGAAACCGTCCCCAGCGAAATCCCACGTTCGGGCGCAAAACTGCACGTTTGGAGCCACATTTTGTCTGAAGCTGGAAACCTGCATTCAAAGCTGGGAAAAGGTGCTCATTGACAGGCATCTCCACTTCGGGACCTCGTAGCACCTTCACCCGGGTGGCGTTGGAAAGGTCTGGGCGAGGGGAACACGGGGAGGTCAGGCTCGCCACGCGCACGCGCTTCCTCGCGAAACGGGAGCCCAAACAAAACTTTAAACGGACCCACCGAGCTGGGGACGGCTTTTTCCGGGGAGATAACCGCGCACACCGCTGCCCCCCGTCCCAACTTGAATTTAGAAACCGTCCCCAGCGAAATCCCACGTTCGGGCGCAAAACTGCACGTTTGGAGCCACATTTTGTCTGAAGCTGGAAACCTGCATTCAAAGCTGGGAAAAGGTGCTCATTGACAGGCATCTCCACTTCGGGACCTCGTAGCACCTTCACCCGGGTGGCGTTGGAAAGGTCTGGGCGAGGGGGACACGGGGAGGTCAGGCTCGCCACGCGCACGCGCTTCCCCGCGAAACGGGAGCCCAAACAAAACTTTAAACGGACCCACCGAATTGGGGATCATCAATCCTGGGAAAATAACCACACACACCGCTGCCCCCCGTGCCAACTTGAATTTAGAAACCGTCCCCAGCGAAATCCCACGTTCGGGCGCAAAACTGCACGTTTGGAGCCACATTTTGTCTGAAGCTGGAAACCTGCATTCAAAGCTGGGAAAAGGTGCTCATTGACAGGCATCTCCACTTCGGGACCTCGTAGCACCTTCACCCGGGTGGCGTTGGAAAGGTCTGGGCGAGGGGAACACGGGGAGGTCAGGCTCGCCACGCGCACGCGCTTCCTCGCGAAACGGGAGCCCAAACAAAACTTTAAACGGACCCACCGAGCTGGGGACGGCTTTTTCCGGGGAGATAACCGCGCACACCGCTGCCCCCCGTCCCAACTTGAATTTAGAAACCGTCCCCAGCGAAATCCCACGTTCGGGCGCAAAACTGCACGTTTGGAGCCACATTTTGTCTGAAGCTGGAAACCTGCATTCAAAGCTGGGAAAAGGTGCTCATTGACAGGCATCTCCACTTCGGGACCTCGTAGCACCTTCACCCGGGTGGCGTTGGAAAGGTCTGGGCGAGGGGAACACGGGGAGGTCAGGCTCGCCACGCGCACGCGCTTCCTCGCGAAACGGGAGCCCAAACAAAACTTTAAACGGACCCACCGAATTGGGGATCATCAATCCTGGGAAAATAACCACACACACCGCTGCCCCCCGTGCCAACTTGAATTTAGAAACCGTCCCCAGCGAAATCCCACGTTCGGGCGCAAAACTGCACGTTTGGAGCCACATTTTGTCTGAAGCTGGAAACCTGCATTCAAAGCTGGGAAAAGGTGCTCATTGACAGGCATCTCCACTTCGGGACCTCGTAGCACCTTCACCCGGGTGGCGTTGGAAAGGTCTGGGCGAGGGGAACACGGGGAGGTCAGGCTCGCCACGCGCACGCGCTTCCTCGCGAAACGGGAGCCCAAACAAAACTTTAAACGGACCCACCGAGCTGGGGACGGCTTTTTCCGGGGAGATAACCGCGCACACCGCTGCCCCCCGTCCCAACTTGAATTTAGAAACCGTCCCCAGCGAAATCCCACGTTCGGGCGCAAAACTGCACGTTTGGAGCCACATTTTGTCTGAAGCTGGAAACCTGCATTCAAAGCTGGGAAAAGGTGCTCATTGACAGGCATCTCCACTTCGGGACCTCGTAGCACCTTCACCCGGGTGGCGTTGGAAAGGTCTGGGCGAGGGGGACACGGGGAGGTCAGGCTCGCCACGCGCACGCGCTTCCCCGCGAAACGGGAGCCCAAACAAAACTTTAAACGGACCCACCGAGCTGGGGATCATCAATCCTGGGAAAATAACCGCGCACACCGCTGCCCCCCGTGCCAACTTGAATTTAGAAACCGTCCCCAGCGAAATCCCACGTTCGGGCGAATAACTGTGAATTTTAAGCCCCCGTTTCTCTCAAGCTGGAAACGTGCATTCAAAGCTGGGAACAAGGGCTTCATGTACAGGCATCCCCACTTAGGAACCTCGTAGCACCTTCACCCAGGGCTCGTTGGATAGGTATGCCCGAGGGGAACACGGGCACATCGAGACCCGCGGCCGCACGCGCATTTCCCCGACGCTGCGAGCGAAACAACATTTCAAACACGCCTACCGAAATGGGGACACTTTTTTCGGGGAAAATAACCGCACACACCGCTGCCCCTTGCCCTCACTTGAAGAACAAAACCATCCCCAGCAAAATCACACTTTCGGGCGCCAAACGGTGCATTTCACACCCACAAAATACTCAACAAGTCAAACACACTCTCACACTGCAAAATTTGGGAGCCCCGGGGAACAACACTACACTCTTGGCCTCCCCGGGGAACAGCACTCCCAGGGCGGCAAGCACACCTCCGGGGAGGACCCCCCTGCACTACCTGATCACCGTGGGGCCCTGTGCACCCACTCTTAAGCACCCCCCCTGTGTTAAAACCAAAATAACCCCACTTTAAGAAGTACGTGCCCCTGGGCATCCCCTGCTTACAGTGCCCGTGCCCCTGGGCATCCCCTGTTTACAGTGCCCGTGCCCCTGGGCATCCTCCCATTGACTCCCACTCAAAATGGACTTAGGTTTTGGACGCTAAAGTGCCTGTGATGCAGTGCCCCTGGGCATCCTCCCATTGACTCC
>NW_026911945.1:20000-27500 GCF_963692335.1 Osmerus eperlanus
GAGGCGGGATCGGTAGGGAGAGCCCCCCCCTCAGTGGAAGGATCCACCAAAGCAGGTACCTCATCCCCGCGACCGCCAGCACTCAACCATAGGTTCGCGAACTTTACTTGGGAAAACTTAGAGAGTGTAGCCAGACGGGTCAGGGGGTCCGCAGACCGACTTAGCCGAAGGACCCGCCGGGCTTGGACACTGGGTATCAGGCGGGCCAGCTTCACCACGCCAAGGCCGCCGTCGCGGGTTTTGCTGTATAACAAGCCATCTGTTGTAGCATGGTGGAGGTGTAACCACCTCTTCACCGCCTTCCGGATCAGGAGATCCACCCTTTCCAGGAGGGACACCGTCGCAAGACCGTGATCCAGCTGATAGAGCAGCCGAGGTACAGCATACCGACTGAGCATCTCCACCTTCTGAGAAGGCTTCAGCGCCGCGCGCCCGATTTTGCGGATCCACGCATCCATCCGCTCGACCGGTCCTGATAGTCCAACTGCAGTGCTAGGGCTCAACTCCATCCCAAGATACCGCTCCACTTCCTCCGGACCCGTTAGGCGAAGAGACTCACCGCAAACCTTCCAAGGCCTGCACTCGTTCACAACGACAGAGTGTTCGCCCTTGGAAAGAAGGAACCCAAAGCACTTTTTCGGTTGTACCCGCATCCCTGTCATGCGGCAGAAGGACTCCAAGATAGCGATGTTCTTCGACATGCCTTCCCACGAACCGCTTACCAACACCAGATCATCGGCAAAAGCTAATGTCGTTACCGATTGGTCTCCCCATGCGAAACCCTCGCCTCGGCGCTCAAGCGTCTGGATTAACGGGTCCAGTGCCACGTTGAAAAGAAGGGGGCTCATGGGGTCCCCTTGTTTGACCCCTACCTTCATGTCAATCGGGTGGGAGAGCCTGCCTCCCCCTTTGACTCTGGTCGCGCAACCCACATAGGAGTCCCGGATGAGACCCAACACGTGCTCGTCTAGTCCCTTTCGCCTCAGAGCACCGAGGATGTGCTCGTGAGCCACGGTATCGAAAGCCTTCGCGAAATCAACGGAGACCAAAGCCAGCTTTGCTCGACCTTCCCTGCACCGCCTTATGATCCCATCTAGTATCATCAGGTTCTCGGAACAGCCAGAGGAACACGTAAATCCTTTCTGGCGCGGGGACAGTGGGCAGGCGGCGGCCAACCTCAACGTCATTATCCGCGAGAATAACCGAAGCACTACTGAACCGACCGTGATGGGGCGCCAGTTCGATACCGAGAGTAGGTCGGCCGGAACAGTGGACTTCGGAATCAGTGTTGATACGTTCATCTTGAAGACCTCAGGCAGGACTCCAGCGACAAGCCACGCGGTGAACAGCCGCGCCAGCCGGCTTCCGCTCCGATCCCATTTGACCAAGTCCTGCTTAGTCACACCGTCGGGACCGGGGGCGGAGCTGTTATTCATGCGAAGGAGGTTTTCGCTCACCTCGGAGGCCGAGATCGGAGCCCAGAAGAACTCATTCGAGATCAACCCGCCGACGCCAAACTGACCAAGCCCACTAAAGGGCTCCCCCCCCCCCCATCTGGCTTCCATCGCAGAAGTGATTTCAGCCATAGGGATAGGGCAGGGACCCCCCGTCTCCCCGTCGAGGATCCTGGTCGCCAGCTTCCGGCGAGCCGCAGCATACATCTCTTGGTGCAGCCGAAACTCCCTTCGCCTGGCGCCCCATCGTCTTCCAGAGGAACTCGCGTGCTCGCGCTCGACCCGGCTAGCCAAACCCAAACCAGCACCCCCGGTCCCCTTTCCCAGCTCCCGTAGGAGCTCAAGTGCCGAAGACGATACCCACGCAGGACTTGGGATAGCACCCCCCCATGGCATGGATGTGGGGCCGACCTGTACCTCCTCATACTCGACCTCCCGACGCGCAACACCTTCCAGGAGCCTAACCAGAACTCCATGTCGGGGGGGTGAGGGGTCACTCGCGCGCGACAACTCCCGGGCTAGATCACTCCAGTCCGGGGCCTCGTCAGCCCCACCACGTACACCAGGCTCCAGCAGTCTTCTCATATACCTCACCTCCTTCACTGTCTTCCCTGTGTTTAACTTCCTGGAAATGATCGCATCCGCACCGGGAAGGTGTCCATGTCTTGCAGAGAGAACCCGCAGGCGGCCAAGTTCCTCCTTCGCCCATGTATCCACGCTGGCCGCACTCCCACACCGGGCACGCTCCTTCTCCAGACTCCCCCGGCGATAAAGGTCCAGGTGGGCGCTTTTCCTGTGTTGGGACAACCCCCTGCCGGTCTCGAAGGACCGCGGGCAGGATTCACACGGGAATCCTCCCTCACCACCAGTCGGAACCGTGACCTCCCCCTGGCACTTCGGGATGTGGCAGGAGATCGGGTGGTGGTTGGCATTGGTTCGTCCACACAAGGAACATTTGTATGCCACTGAGACCGTGTGGTGCTTGATCCGGAAATGAACGGCCAGCCCAGTGACGGTCCCAATGCGCGCACCACAGAGGCCGCAGCACGGGTCGGTGAGGGGAAGCGAGACACACCAAGGAGCGACGGCAGCTGCGGGCCTTGGGAAGACCCGTCTATTGGGGTCAATTGCTGGGACAGTGATAAGAGGTCGCACCGGCGTCACGTCTGGGGAACTCCCTGTAAAGACAGGGCGAGACGGACTGCTCAAGCGCTGAGGTGACTCTGCCGCGCACTCCACCGCTGCTACTACGGGAGTGGGGTCAGAGGGCTGGAGATCGAGGTCTAAGCCCCTATAGCGTTCGAAGCTGCCCCCATCATCAGAAAGACCCACACCTGGACTTCCTCCAAGAGGCAGACCAGATTCGCAGGACAGCACCATTCCCTCGGTGAGGTCCCACTCCTCTGGTTGGTACGGCCTGTCCACGCACGTTCCAAATGCGTCTTCCCAATCGCTACACCATCTCGTATAGACAGACCGCCCAGGGCTCGTGCACGCACCATCCAACAATTCAGGATAATCAGTATGGTCTGGGGATTCCCCAGGGGAGTCGACCATTTCTCCCTCGGGTAGAGCACATGTTATGCCCAAGTGGCCTGTACTCTGAGCCACAAGGGTCGTTCCTACAGGCCCTCCTGGTAAGGGCCTCCGTCCACTCTGCCTCGCCTTCTTGTTCGGACGGCATGATGCTGCAGGAGAAGGAGCCCTCTTGAACTTAACTCCCTTCATGGGATCCTCGAGGCGTGGCTTCGGGATGACCAGAGCCGCCTCCGACTCCGAGTCACCATGAGGGTCTCGCTGGGTCTCGCCGTGCTCCCTCATTGGCACGGGGACGGGATGTGGCTGCGGGATGGTCAGAGCCACCCCAGACTCTGAACCACCATGGAGGGCTCGCTCGGTCCCACCGTGCTCCTCCACTGGCACGGGGCCTTCCCCGACGACGCTGAAATCAGACATCGCCCGCTAAACACTCATTTAGCGGACACTCTTATCCAAGTAGTGGAGGCCCCCTTTACCACTGCATGCACCACGATACCGTAGGGGGCACTCTCCAAACAGCTCCACCCGACGCTCCGGCCGACTCACCTCAAAACGCTCAAAATTCCAAGAAATAAGCCCCCGACGGAGGTCACCCAGGCCCGCACGGCATACCCACCCCCCGCTACAGCACCCCGTCAGACGGAGGGCTGCGCAGTCAGGGGAGGGACGGCCGAGACAGACCCAGAGGACCCCGCCAGGGGCAGAATCAAGAAACAGCCAGCTGGAGGGACCCCCACTAGAACTAGCAGGGGCCCACCTGGGTGAACTCTCACCCCTACTGGAAGACACATACTCGGCCGACAACAGTACAGCTGGTAAGGACATCCGAGGACCATAACCTCTGCCTTCCTTGGATGTGGTAGCCGTTTCTCAGGCTCCCTCTCCGGAATCGAACCCTGATTCCCCGTTACCCGTGGTCACCATGGTAGGCACAGAAAGTACCATCGAAAGTTGATAGGGCAGACATTCGAATGAGACGTCACCGCCACGGAGGGCGCGCGATCGGCTCGAGGTTATCTAGAGTCACCAAAGCGTCCGGGGCCGGCAGAGACCCCGAAGGGCCGGCCCACCGTCCCCGCATGGGTTTTGGGTCTGATAAATGCACGCATCCCCGCAAGGGTCAGCGCTCGTTGGCATGTATTAGCTCTAGAATTGCCACAGTTATCCAAGTAACGTTGGAGCGATCAAAGGAACCATAACTGATTTAATGAGCCATTCGCAGTTTCACTGTACCGGCCGTGTGTACTTAGACTTGCATGGCTTAATCTTTGAGACAAGCATATGCTACTGGCAGGATCAACCAGGTAGCCTTCTCCAGGGCTCCACGCGGAGCACCCGACGGGAGGCCCCCCGGGATCCCCACGACATACCCTCTCCCCCGGGGTCGGGGGGTAGGGACGGCCGAGCCGGACCCGGGAGACACCGTCAGCAAGGACGGGCTGGGTAGGACGCCAACCGGTATACCGAGAGCAGGTTTTGCGAAACATCATGTCTCTGACGCCGACGCGTAGCGGGGTGGACAACACCAGGGTGTGAGCCAGGAGTGCCACTCCCCGCGCCGGAACGCCATCGTAGGACCTCCAAGACAGACGGTGCTCCTTGGCCTCGCACCGAACATTTCTCCCAGGAGCCTCGAGGCACACGGGCCCCGCTCTTGGCTACCCGGGACAAGGGACTGACCCCCCAGTGCCGAAGGAACCGTCCACCTGTATGGTGGGGGCCCTCCTATCATGGGGGTCGAGAACGCCATTCGGTCAGGTGGGTGACGGTGTCACGATGGTCTGTGTGTGTGGTATGGATCAGGCCCTTGCTGGAGCTTCAGAACCGCCAAAAAAAAAAATAATGACCCAAAACACGCCACCTACCGGCCGCTCGCGGGTGCCCGGGGTCGGGGTATGGGTCTAGCCTGTGCCGGGGCTTCAAATATGGAAAAAAAAAAAATTCAAAAAAAGCGCCCCCAACCGGCCGTTACGGTATACGGGGGGCCCCCCGGGAAGTGCCGTGGTCGGGGTATGGCTCAGGGACTCGCTGGAGCTTCAGAACGGCCAAAAAAAAAAAATGACCCAAAACACGCCACCTACCGGCCGCTCGCGGGTGCCCGGGGTCGGGGTATGGGTCTAGCCTGTGCCGGGGCTTCAAATATGGAAAAAAAAAAAATTTCAAAAAAAGGGCCCCCATCGGCCCCCCGGGTGGTGCCGGGGTCGGGGGGCATGATTCTGGGGCGCCCCGGAGCCAAGTAGGCGCCTGGAGGAAAGCGAAAAAAAACTTTAACTTTTTTTGACCACCAGGGGTGGGGGGGTCTCGTGCCCCATCGGGTGCCCGCCCCGAGTGCCTCTCATGGCGGATACGTTTTCACCCGCGAGCGGGAGACACATGTGGTGCACATGGTTCATTGGGCTTGTGTGGTATGGGCAAAACCACTGTAAAGTCATACTGCCATTGACTTCCATTCATTTTCCCAGGATGACTTATATACTCTATGGTAGCTGTCTGGTGGACTGGGGGTCGCGACAATGTTACGCTTGTAAATCAGAAGCTGGGAAATGCATTGGGAAGCTGGGAAAACCGTTTTTCGAGCTCATTTTCGGTTCCGCCGAACGGATTTTGATCAAAATAGGCTCATTCGAAAGGTATTAACCGGGGGCACACGGAAAACCGGGACTTATAACGCGCACGTGCGCGTGCGCGAAACCGGAAGCGAAAGAAAACTTCAAACGGAGCTACAACCGTGAACGGAGCTGAAACCGGCGAAAAATTTCAACGCACGCCGTCGCGCCCCACTCCAACTTAAATAACAAAACTGTCCCTATCGAAATCGGTTGGATAAAACGGAAACGGGAAGCGAAAGAAAACGTTAAACGTCTACACCGAAATGGCCATAGTCAGTTCCAATGAAAAAACAACTCTCACGTGTGTGCCCCACTCTAAAGCAGTGTATAAAACTATCCCCAGCGAAATCAGAGCTACACAACGAAAACGGGAAGCCAAACAAAACTTTAAACAGAGCTACCGAATTGGATATCATCAATCCTGGGAAAATAACCACACACACCGCTGCCCCCCGTGCCAACTTGAATTTAGAAACCGTCCCCAGCGAAATCCCACGTTCGGGCGCAAAACTGCACGTTTGGAGCCACATTTTGTCTGAAGCTGGAAACCTGCATTCAAAGCTGGGAAAAGGTGCTCATTGACAGGCATCTCCACTTCGGGACCTCGTAGCACCTTCACCCGGGTGGCGTTGGAAAGGTCTGGGCGAGGGGGACACGGGGAGGTCAGGCTCGCCACGCGCACGCGCTTCCCCGCGAAACGGGAGCCCAAACAAAACTTTAAACGGACCCACCGAATTGGGGATCATCAATCCTGGGAAAATAACCACACACACCGCTGCCCCCCGTGCCAACTTGAATTTAGAAACCGTCCCCAGCGAAATCCCACGTTCGGGCGCAAAACTGCACGTTTGGAGCCACATTTTGTCTGAAGCTGGAAACCTGCATTCAAAGCTGGGAAAAGGTGCTCATTGACAGGCATCTCCACTTCGGGACCTCGTAGCACCTTCACCCGGGTGGCGTTGGAAAGGTCTGGGCGAGGGGAACACGGGGAGGTCAGGCTCGCCACGCGCACGCGCTTCCCCGCGAAACGGGAGCCCAAACAAAACTTTAAACGGACCCACCGAATTGGGGATCATCAATCCTGGGAAAATAACCACACACACCGCTGCCCCCCGTGCCAACTTGAATTTAGAAACCGTCCCCAGCGAAATCCCACGTTCGGGCGCAAAACTGCACGTTTGGAGCCACATTTTGTCTGAAGCTGGAAACCTGCATTCAAAGCTGGGAAAAGGTGCTCATTGACAGGCATCTCCACTTCGGGACCTCGTAGCACCTTCACCCGGGTGGCGTTGGAAAGGTCTGGGCGAGGGGAACACGGGGAGGTCAGGCTCGCCACGCGCACGCGCTTCCTCGCGAAACGGGAGCCCAAACAAAACTTTAAACGGACCCACCGAATTGGGGATCATCAATCCTGGGAAAATAACCACACACACCGCTGCCCCCCGTGCCAACTTGAATTTAGAAACCGTCCCCAGCGAAATCCCACGTTCGGGCGCAAAACTGCACGTTTGGAGCCACATTTTGTCTGAAGCTGGAAACCTGCATTCAAAGCTGGGAAAAGGTGCTCATTGACAGGCATCTCCACTTCGGGACCTCGTAGCACCTTCACCCGGGTGGCGTTGGAAAGGTCTGGGCGAGGGGAACACGGGGAGGTCAGGCTCGCCACGCGCACGCGCTTCCTCGCGAAACGGGAGCCCAAACAAAACTTTAAACGGACCCACCGAGCTGGGGACGGCTTTTTCCGGGGAGATAACCGCGCACACCGCTGCCCCCCGTCCCAACTTGAATTTAGAAACCGTCCCCAGCGAAATCCCACGTTCGGGCGCAAAACTGCACGTTTGGAGCCACATTTTGTCTGAAGCTGGAAACCTGCATTCAAAGCTGGGAAAAGGTGCTCA
>NW_026911946.1:0-23839 GCF_963692335.1 Osmerus eperlanus
TGTTGATGGCTGATGGCAACTGCTGACGTTGATGGCGGAGCCATAATTTGGCGAAGTTAGAGCTGTCTGTCATATCGCTCAGGCGAGGCTCCGTGATATTTGTATGCTAACGTTACTGTATTTTTTGGGAGTGTCATGTGATCGCCTGGATGGGTGGCTGGCCATAAACGAGTCTCTACGTTCAAGGGTGCGGTTTGAGCGCCCGTTTCCTTCTGCGTAACACAAGCTGGAGATTTTCTGAAGTCAAATATTTTTTTCATACCACACAGAAAAAAAGGTATTTTGGGTATTATTTATTTTGCCCTTTGTCATTTTGTCTGTTCCCTAGTTGATGTATTGTCGGTGCCTTCCATATGATATAACGGACAGTGCACAGTGTTAAGAAATAAGTAGTCTGTCTGGTTGAAAGCTACAAGAAGATATATAGTTAATATGGCATTGAGATTTAAAAATATATGAATACATTTAAATTAAAGATATAAAAGCATGCAGATGTGGTCAAGAGGTTCAGATGTTTTTCTGATAAAATGTCATCTAAGTGACTTTGACCATGGGATGATTGTTGGTGCCAGACAGGGTGGTTTGAGTATCTCAGAAACTGCTGATCTCGGGATTTTAGAGAACAGTCTCTAGAGTTTACAGGGAATGGTGCGAAAAACAAAAAACATTCAGGAAGCAGAAATTCTGTAAGCTGAAATGCGTTGTTAATAAGAGAAGTATCAGGTTCCACTCCAAGAACAGAAAGCCTGGGCTGTAGTGGGCACAAGCACACTTTGGGCCTGTTAATGCCAATCAATCATCGCTTGAATGCCACAGCCTATTTGAGTATTTTTCCTGACCATGTGCATCACCTCATGGCCACAATGTACCCATCTTCTTATGCCTACTGCCAGCATGATAATGCGCCATGTCACAAAGCAAAAAATGTCTCAAACTTGTTTCCTGAACATGACAGTGAGTTCAAATTGTTCAGTGGCCATCCCGGTCACCGGATCTGAATCCAATAGAACACCTTTGGGATGTGGTAGAATGGGAGATTCGCAGCATCTCTGACAGTTCTGCAGAAATTGCATGAGGCAACCATGTCAACATGGAACAGAATCTCAAGGAATCTTGAGGAATCCATGCCATGAAAAATTGACGCTGTTTTGAGATCAAAGGGAGGCCCTATCCAGTTCCGAATAAAATGCTCAGTGAGCGTATAGTACAATACATCTCTCTCTGTCCTTACTCACCTGTTTCATGTCGTGTTGAATATGTGTTGCCACTGAATGGACATTGCAATCCAACTTTAAACACTTCCATTTGACTTCGCTGCCAATACTGTCAGGAAGACACACAAAAAGCAAAAGCTAAAAGAAAAGAAAAATGTCTAAAGAAAAGAAGGGAGAAAAAAGAAAGTAAAAGAGGAAAATAATACTACTTAAACCAACAACTCACCATTCTGGAGTATCTAAAGAGAGATAAGAGTGAATTTAGTGACTTACAATGTAAGTAAACACAGAGAAAATACATTGAACTGCATCACAAAAACATATTTGATTAGTCTGTAAATTAAAATGGACAGATTTGGACATTTAAATGTACAACTATTGGGATATTTATTTTTCAGGATATAAAATGTGCTATTTATTGTATTTAAGTTACATTCATTTAATTTTATTCTAGGCAATCATTATACAGCTGGACAGTTATTTAACAATTTAACCACAGCACAGCACAGCGGATGGTAGGTCAAAATCGAAATAAATATAAACTCACTTTGGTGTCCAGATGCAAGCAGCGAGGGCAGAAAGACCACAATGCAGGTCAGCACCACCACAGCCATGGTGTTTAATGCATACGACTGAAAGACAACTGTTCTATGAAGGCTGATGCCTCAACTTACTGAGGTATGCAAATCAAAATTCCACCCACTGGCTTAACTCTAACAAAAGAGAACTACAGAGCCCTCCATGAAGTCACAAACTTTGTCTGACAGGTAAATGTTCATTTTCACCATCAGCGTCTGTATGAGGGGGAATAAATTCATTCTTGCAATAGATTGTGCAGTGATAAAGTTGTTTAGGTATTGTCTCATGAGGACACTGTGAGCATCCCTCCCAGCTAACACAAAACATTCTCACAATGTTGCTGCCATGCATATAGGTTGGCCTGTAGCGTATTGGTTAAGGTAGAATAACTGAGTTAGCTGGAGCAAAAAAAACAGGCCCCCTCCTGAAGTAGAAAATGAAGTGAAAAAAAGAGCTGACCTGGATTTACTCAGTGGAGTTATCCAGGTGAAATACCCCCCTGACAGAGTTGGTGTGTCTGCATCCCCTGCCCCTGTACTCCTGAGAGCACACAACAGTGCACCACACTCGTTTTATTCTCCCATAAGGCTGAAACACAAGCAGGAAATGCTGCATCATAGTCTCTGTTTTATAGTCCCTCACCTGGATAACTGCACTGAGTAAAACCCAGAACCCGAGAAAATAGATTGAAGTAAAAAAAATAAAAAGCTGTTCTGGGTTTTAATCAGCACTGTTATCCAACTAACTCAGTAATTTCAGTCACCTGGTGTTACCAACTGTCAGAGCGTTGTCTGTTAGTGAGTATTGTATTTTTTGTAAATGTATTATTTTTCATTATCATGTCCGGTTTTCTGTTTACATTCATATTAATTCTTCATTCATTCTTGTCTTCCCCTGTGATGTTTGCGTCTTTATGTAGTTCACTATTCGGGTGGTTTCGGAATTTTCTGGTTTCCCACGATTCCTTCTTAGTCCCGTTTTCTCTTACTTCCTGCTTTTCCTCCATTCAGGTTTGTAGATAGCACTAATCTACTAAGACTAACATAGACTTTGTACAGTACTAATTATATTAACACAGTATTTTTCTGTCTAACTAACTGTCACTAGTTTTGGGTAATTAAAATTTAATCATCTAACTAACAGACTCACTTTATCTATTTCCATACGGCTCTATAACTCCGCCTCTCTGTCCTATCTCTAAATTGCCTGCCTTAATTCAGCGAAGTATTTGCACCTGCTCTCCCCATCACTATGTTCCTTAACTCTGAGCAATTGTCTACTCCCTAGTCCGGAGCCGTGTGTATTATATGTGTGTCTTTGTTAATCCAGTCCGCGTCTTCGTATATCCCTCGTTATTGCCCTTTCATGTTTCTCACCTGATGTTTATTTGTTAGATCATTCTCACTCCCATGCCTCCCCAAGTTTGTCTTATCCCCAGGTGTATTTATGCCCCAGTCTCAGTAGGTATCTTTGTCAGAATGTTGATCTATATTCCATACATTTTTTTAATTTTTAAATGTATTATTATTATTATTATTATTATTATTATTATTATTATTATTATTATTATTATTATTATTATTATTATTATTATTAGGTGGCACGGATGGTGCAGTGGGTAGCACTGCCGCCTCACAGCAAGGAGGTCCTGGGTTCGAATCCCCGTCGGCCGGGGCCTCTCTGTGCGGAGTTTGCATGTTCTCCCCGTGTCTGCGTGGGTGTCCTTCGGGTACTCTGATTTCCTCCCACAGTCCAAAGACATGCACGTTAGGCTGATTGGAGAGTCTAAATTGCCCATAGGTATGAGTGTGTGAGTGAATGGTGTGTGAGTGAATGGTGTGTGTGCCCTGTGATGGACTGGCGACCTGTCCAGGGTGTATTCCTGCCTTTCGCCCAATGTATGCTGGGATAGGCTCCAGCCCCCCTGCGACCCTGTTCAGGATAAGCGGGTTAAGATAATGGATGGATGGATGGATTATTATTATTTATTATGTTATTCTTTTCACTTTGCTCTTGCCCTGCACCTTTGGAACTTTGCCTTTCTGAACATCTGGATTTTTGACCTTGGACAGTTTAATTAATATTCTTTAGCATCTCGATTTTAGAATTGTTTATACTGGATTGCTGGCTTTTGATATCGGACTGTAAATAAACAACAATTTCTGAATATCCCCTGGTCTGCACTTGGGTCTCCTGAATGGTACATTACGCCTGGATAACTGCACTGAGTAAAACCCAGAACCCTCATAAAACCTGAAATTGGATTTAAGTAAAAAGAGCTGTTCCGAGTTACCCAGGGAGCATGAGGTCCCTGTGGATAATCAAACGGCTCAATCAGGCACCTGTGGTTTCCATGAGCATATTAACTGTGTGGATCATCCGGGGGACACCAATGCAAAAAAGCAATTCTGGTGGTTCGTGCAGCAGTGGATATGCTTGCCTTGCTGAAAATACAAGCTTAAAACAGCCTAAACTGGACAAGCTGGTTTATGATGTGTTTTCAACACTTTTAGCTGGTCAACCAGCTGTTCACTGGCTGACCAGCGTACAGTGGGAGTAATAATTGTTTGATCCCTTGCTGATTTTGTAGGTTTGCCCACTTACAAAGAATGGAACTGTGTTGAATTTTAATCATAGGTACATTTTAACATTGAGAGACAGAATATCACAAGATAATCCACAAAGGTTGGAATTAGTCTGAGCACAAAGGTTGTGGATTGGTTCAGCAACCATAATAGTGGGGCACCAGCTCCCCTGCTGTGCTGTGAAACACGGTTTTGGTCCTGAGGACATTGGCTTGCACATTATGGCTTGGATCTGAATTGCTGAACTGGTTGTTGAATTGGTTGCTGATATTAAGACGAAAACAAAACCCACAATCCCTGTTGCGCTCCTGGACCTGGAGTGAGGACCACTGGGCTAACTTCTTACTTCTGTAGTAAACGGTGTGTGTGTGTGTGTGTGTGTGTGTGTTTCCAGACTTGTGCGGGAGTTTGTTGCCCAGAATAATTCCACCCAGATACGACATATCATCCAGATCCTGGCCTCTGAGTTTGCTCTGTCCCAGCACCCCCACAGCCGCAAGGGGGGTCTCATCGCCCTGGCTGCCTGCTCCATCGCCCTGGGGAAGGTAGGAAAGGGCACTTACAGCAGGGGCGCGCAACAAGGGCAACTTCTGGTCTTAATTATTTAATTGACTCAATCATATCTTATCTGACATGTGTATGAGTACCAGCTACAGCTGCAGACTGCAAGTGCATCATAATGGTTTTACTGTGCTCAAGTACAGGCTTAATTTATAGAACTGTCAGCAAATTAAAAACAAGGCAATTGGCTGGAACAAAAACCAGTATGCAGACCTGCCCTTGAGGACCGGACATGTGCACCCCTGACTTACGGTCACCACTGATGCACATTGACAGCACTGACCAACACTACTGACACAAAGTACCATTAATCACCACAGTACTGACACACGCATAAACATTAGTCACCCACACTACTGACCTACACATGAGCAACTTTACTCACGAACTGATGCACAGTAATGTTGTTTACCTATGCTGCTGTCACAATGAAACATCACCCACACTACTGACACAAAGTTACAATACTGACCTACACTACTCACGCAAACAGTTACAGTTCTCACCTACACTACTGACACGTAGAGTAACGTTACTCACCAACTGATGCACAGTAGCGTTGTTTACCTACACTGCTGCCACAAAGAAACATCCATGTCTCTGTCTGCATTACACACAGGACAGCCACCTGCGTTACTACGCCTGCGAGGCGCTGTACAACATCGTGAAGGTGGCTCGGGGCGCGGTGCTCCCCCACTTCAATGTCCTCTTCGATGGGCTGAGCAAGGTTCCCTCACGCAGTCTCCGCACACCGGGGAAGGGCAGAGAGGGGTCGAACGCAGCGGTTCCCCTCCGTGCTCCTGGAGATCTGCCATCCTGTGGGTTTTTATTTTCACCCTAATTTCACCCACTGGATTCTACTGATTGGCATCTCCAGGAGATCTGAGAATGAGGGGTGCTTTGTAAGGATTGGAGTGAAAACCTACAGGTTGTTAGATCTCCAGGAACAGGGTTGTGCAGCACTGCTCTAGCTGTTAAATGAGGTGTGCTTTGTTAGGGTTGGAGTAAAGACCTACATGATGGTAGATTGTCGGGTACAGGGATGGGAAACCACTGGTCACAGCACGATACCTCAGCAGCTCTGTTTAAAATATAAATATATTAAAATTTGTAAGTAATGTCAGAAAAGGAGACGCATTTTATTCATGTTCAGCTTTACCAGGGTTTCAGAATGACATACTGTCATCAGGGAGAGGGCCTACAAACGACTGTCGTCCCTGCAGACTGCTGCTGTGTAGAGCGTGAGGTTGTGCACTGAGCTGGGTCACCGTACCTGTGACATAATGAAAGCAATGAACAGGGTGGCGTCCATGTTCTGGTAACGGCAAAGGCTTCTGCTGCACAGTGTGGTGACCAGACCTGGGTCTAATACACGTTTTAAACACTTCAGGTCATCTGATGGCTGGCAATTTTAATACACAACTTAAAGGAAACCTTTGTATCAACCAAAATGTACAGATCACAAGAAATACATTTTGTTCTTGTAAACAAGGATTTATATTTGAAATGGTCAGCAATCTGCATGAAATATGGCTGGGGGGGTCTAATGGGTTACTGTATTTTGAATGATGGTTTGACCCATGTCTGGCAATGACACGCTGTGATGTCATGCTCCGACAGCCGTGTCACTCAGCGCAGAGGGACGCGTGACAGGATGATTGGGGGGTGGCTGGTGGCGTTTAATCGTTGTCTTCAGCGCCTTGTTCCCTTGCCTTTTTCCAGCTGGCTGCAGACCCAGACCCCAATGTGAAGAGTGGGTCCGAACTGCTGGATTGACTTCTGAAGGTGAGAGACCGGGGAGATTGTCATTTCAGTTCAGTATAAAAATAGTAAAAATGTAAAGCATGTTAGCTTGAACCCAGAGGATGATGCGTAAAAGTGTACCACAAAACACTTATTTCCAAAGTAGTCCTTGATGGATAACAAGTAACTAACTAACTAACACAAGTAACTAACAGCAAAGCACATTGAGAAAGCACATTAAAAGGCAGGATTGCGGGCAGGCAGATAACGGGCTGTTTGGGAACTCGATCCAATCAGTTTGCGTCAATTGTCACATGAAAGGATAGATTGCTCTGCTTAAGGGGGCTTTTTGAATCAACCAGAAAATTGGTGCGTGGGATCTTGATGCAATCAGGTCTTGTCAGTGGTTGTGTGAAAGTGTAGATAACCAGGCTAAGGGGCTTTTTGAATCTACTGACCAATCGGGGTGGGAACTCGGGTCCAATCGGGTCATGTCAACCGTTGCTTTTTCTTCAGCCAAAGTAGAGATGACTGGGTACTCGGAGTGAACCTGTGATCTTGTCCCTGTGTTTACACATCATAGAGTATTGACCTAGAATGTAATGTTGAAACGCTCCAGTGTTTGCACAAAGATAAAAACAAAAGACAGGTTTAGGCAGAGGCTACAGGCCTTTTCTCTTTGCTGATGTCATCAATACTGCCTCAGCTCTGTCATCGTAACTGTTTTGGGAATTATGTAATCCCATGGTGTTGTGATTTGTCATTATTAACAATGAATTTGGTTAAGCATATTGTGAGCATTTGTTCTGGGGGACCCCTGTCCAATTGATCAAGATCAATACTGTATCAAAAACTAGCATACACAGAACCCAGGACTGGCCTGCCACTGGCCTAAGTAACTAAAGAATCAAGTCACTTTCATGCTTTAGTGAGAGTTGAGGAGAGATAACAAAGAATAAAAACTGAGTAGTCCTCTTTGTTAGTCTGTTTTCTGCTTTCAAAAGTTTTTTTATGCAATAAAAGGAAATTAATGGAAATGTCTGTGCATGGTCATGGTCGGGAACCTTCATAAACTCGAGGATAAGCACAATAATTGCACTGTCACGATGAATCACTGATGATACGCCACATCATGAACACTATGTACGCCAGGCCAGGACGGCAGGGCAGGACCGCAAACCTTGCTATTCATTGGGCTGGCGTTGTACATATGGCATATGCTGATGGTTGTGTGATCTTATTATAGTACATGTGAGACCGAGTGACAAAATTTATGCAAATCTTCAGCTCATAAAGATAGGAGTAGATGCCCTGCGGGACGAACACACAACAGCTTCGTGTTTTAAAGGAGACGAAGAACCCCCCCCCAAGAGAAAAGGCAAATTATTCCCCCCCCCCCCCCTTGTCCCGTGCTTTATCACATTAGTTTTATACATGCAAGGCTTTGTCTTGCCTGCTATTCTATATGACGTAACCAAATCTGCACCCTTCTGTGACACTTCCATGGTTTCCGAGACCCAAGAAACACCAACAAAAACCTTTAAAAAATCTTCAGGCTGGGGTGCTCTCTGTCGGGAAACACTAACAGTTTCCTCTTCATGTACCCTGAAGATGTTGATGATGCCATCTCTCTCTCTCTCCCTCCTCCACAGGACATTGTGACAGAGCGCAACAAGTTTGACCTGGTGGCCTTTGTCCCCTTGCTGCGTGAGAGGATCTACTCCAATAACCAGTACGTTCGCCAGTTCATCATATCCTGGGTGAGCGGAAGACCCCTACATTTTAAGACTGCCAGTGCCTGCGGGTTTAACTCCAGTTCTGGAGGGCCCCAGTGCCTGCGGGTTTAACTCCAGTTCTGGAGGGCCCCAGTGCCTGCAGGTTTAACTCCAGTTCTGGAGGGCCACAGTGCCTGCAGGTTTAACTCCAGTTCTGGAGGGACCCAGTGCCTGCAGGTTTAACTCCAGTTACGGAGGGCCGCAGTGCCTGCAGGTTTAACTCCAGTTACGGAGGGCCGCAGTGCCTGCAGGTTTAACTCCAGTTACGGAGGGCCGCAGTGCCTGCAGGTTTAACTCCAGTCCTGGAGGGCCGCAGTGTCTGCAGGCTGCCCCTCTGGGAATTCAGTTTGACATCCCCGGTTTATAGCATTCACTCTGTACAAAGAAGTAAATGCTATAATACATAAGTTGGTGGTTTGCGGTGATTGATATCGTACCAGTCTTCTTAAAGATGGCTGCCTTAATTGATTCAAATGACACATTCAGCCCTATGCATTTAACTGCATTAAAGCTCAGAATATGAGCAACAGTCATTATTTTGACAACACACGTGACACATTTCCCTTTATATACTGTACGCTATGTGCAACCATGCAGCCCTAATTCGGCAAATAATTGAACTAATTATATACTGAAGATATGAGACTGGAATAAAAACCAGCATACACACAGCCCGTGCACGCAGTTTGAGACCACTGCCTTAGAGGATGGAGCTACCATGTGCTGTCAATCGTGTAACTAGCGGAATCTTTTAAGTCTTTACCGTCTGCAATATTTGTCAAAATCCGTAGGGTTGCTCATACAATATAATCACTTCCACGCATTTTTTTGCTGGTTGGATTTAAGAACGGCGGTACTGTCAAGTTGCAAGATGTTTACAGTGATGAGAAAAATAATATACAGTCTCTTTCTCTTTCGTTCTATGGTTTTTGGATATTAGGACACGCGCGCGCGCAACATGAGGAATTTCTGACTGGTGGTCGGTTCGCTCTTTCAGATCCTGGTGCTGGAGTCGGTCCCTGATATCAACCTCCTGGACTACCTGCCAGAAATCCTGGACGGACTCTTTCAGATTTTAGGGGACAGCAGTAAGGAGATCCGCAGAACGTAAGGCTCTCCGTGTCTCTTGCTTTTTTATCGTGTGACTTCAGTGGAGGAAAGAAAACAATGCTTTTTTTTTACCAGCCAAATTCGACTTTATTAAATAATCGAATACTGTTAGTTTGCGCCAACCACGCAAGATGGTCTGCATACAGGCACATTACATTCGTAGCCACGTGTGTATTTTTTTTATTGATTGCTTCAAGAACAGTAACCAAACAATGTGTGTTTTATATATACGGTATGTCAGGTGCTTAATAAACATGTGGCTAATATCCAAGACTGAAAAATAAAATAAATAATAATAAATGAGAAGTCACTGACGAATTCATTGTAAACCCCCCCCCACAAAAAAAGACGCATGTCAATGCGCAAATGCGGGATGCACACGGCGCGGTTGTACGATTCCAAAGACGTTTTCTTCATTTTGGCAGTACATTGTATCTTTCATAGCAACTTAACTTAAAGAAGCTATACTTCATAACCGCTATCTATCGTTGCAATTTAACAATTGCTTCAGACACGTTGTAGGCTACTAAGATCAAGCAGCCGAATTACTTGGAAATCGTTTAAATGAGTGTAGCTAGCCTTTTTATTGCGCAGGTTATAATTCTCAGACATTTTCTATTTGGGGTCGTATATGATTTTCAGAATTTGTGGTATTTTGCATCTAATAACATAACGGTGTATGAAATATTGTCTGGCACCGTAGTTTCTTGGAATGTAAGGAAAATGATATCGACGTTGTTCGTTTACATGTAACGTTATATCATAGCCTACATGTCATTTGTAACGGTTGGAAATATGAGCAGGCCTTAAAATACAGAATTACTTTAGGGAATTATTAAAACGACGCGCACAGTAAGGTTAGGCCAAATGTGGATGAACAACGTAATTGCTTTTCTAGTTGTGGTCATATTTGCTTTTCAGAATTTGTGTTAGCCTATTTTGTTTGTAATGTAGCGGTTTAAAAAATGTTGACTGAAACCGTAGTTTGTTGCCATGTAGGAAAAATTCTATCGACGTCCATCGCTACATTTATAGCTTATGTAATTTGTAACGGTTGGAAATATGAGCAGGCCTTAAAATGGTGCGCGTGTTAGCCAAATGGTAGGCTACCGTTTAAATTCCAAATCCACATGATTAAAGTGTTAACAGCAGAACACAGTGCTGAAGGTGTGACAGTCGGTTTAGCGGGTAGGAGATTTTATTTCTTAATCGACTGAGTGAGATTTTTATACGTCCGTAAAGTAATACAGAATTACTATAGTGAATAAATCGTCGTGCACAGTAGACTAAATGTGTGTTAAATACGTAATTGCCTTTCTAGTTGTGGCCATTTTTGCTTTTTAGAATGTGTGGTGTTTTGCCTTGAATAACAACGCTTAAAAAAATGTTAACTCTGCAACATTAGCCTCGTTTCTTGCCATGTGGGGAAAATAGTGACATTGATCGTTACATTTATAGGAGCAGGCCTTAAAATCTGCGAGTTAGCTGAATGGTAGGCTACCACTTAAATTCCAAATACAGAAAAAATTACACAAAAAAACATGTTTAGTTGGCTCATATGCTACGGAGTTGAATGACCATTTAAGTTGAGTAGAAGGCACGAAGCAAAAGTGGAAATTTCATAACAATAGGCCTAAAAGTTACTAGCGAACTACGTAGTTTTGAAAATACGAATTCAAGACAAATTGCCATGGAGGAATAATGTTACAAAGAGACGCGAAGGAGTGAAAAAACATTTATACGCCGTTTTTATACGCTGGTAAAGTAATACATAATTACTTCATGGAATAATGAAAACAACGTGCACAGTAGGCTGAATGTGGGTTAACTAGCTACGTAATTGCTTTGGTTTCAAAAACTTTTCTGCTCTCGATTAATATTGCCTTGTACGATTGAGCCAGCCAATGGCATAGTTTGTGCGTAGTGAAGTGCAGAAAAAGTTTTTGAATCTAAAACAATCACTTATTTTCACCCAAGTCTGCTTGGATAGCACATAGCTTGTGAGTAGCGCTTGTGGAATTGCTTCCGTGATTGTAACTGTAAGATTTCTTGCCATTTTGCCGGACTGCAAGACGAAATTGGCAATTCCACAGTAATGTCAACTGAGCATGAAAAAATAAACAAAATTCACAGGAACTGTGGAATGTAGTACGTTCATCCTGGGCTGAAATGCCTGTTTCTAGATGCCAGAAGTTGGTTGACTCGATGGTTGAACTGAAGTAATTATGTATTACTTTACACACACACACACTCACTCTCACACACACACACTCACACTCACTCACTCACTCTCACACACACTCACTCACTCATTCACACACACACTCAATTTCCTGTGGTCCAGTGAGGGCTTGCACCCAGGGTTTTAAACATTTGAAGTGTAGGTTCTATGGAATTTTCAAATCTAGAACTCCACTGCTTTCAGCATTAGAATGTTCAATTAAGAACATGAGTGTGTGATAAGAACATTCTGATCACATGTTTGTGACGTCACACCTTTAAAAGGTTGAGCTTGTGACCCTCTCTCTTTCTCTCTCTCTTTCTCTCGCTCTCTCTCTCAGGTGACCTGTTCGGTGGTTCGCAGACGGACCCTGAGTCAGACCTGCTTCCCACACGCCTGCCCACAGAACGCCACAGCACCGTTCCCCTCCGTCACAGCCGGCACCCCCCCGGACACTACCCCTCCTACCCCAGCCAGTGAGGGGCGCTGTGGGCCCTCTTCCTTACCACCTCGTATCTCACCCACTCCTCTCCACTGGAGCGTAGGACTTCATTTCACCTTCCTGCCCCTACCCACCCTACCACAACCCCACCCCACTCTACCCCAAAAGCACCACCCCCCCCTTGGGCCAGTGAGGGGGTGGAAGGGTGCCAGGCAGTGGGGGGCAGTGTCTGAGGGAATGCCCCCCCCGCCATTCTCAAAAGACGGGAGGAGCCAGGCCATGCAGTCGCCTCATCTCCCAGCAAGACTACAACTCCCATCAAGCCCCAGGGAGGAGCATACAGGAAGTCCTGAAGATGGAGAGGTCTGGAGCTGGAGGCTGACCCGGTGTAGTCGCATTGGCCACGTAGCCAGACGCTTTTGTTTATTCGTGACCCTTATCTGTGTGAATCTCTCTTGTGCATGCCCCGTCAGAGAGGAACGTCATGGCAAACGTGTGTGTGTGTGTGTTTGTGTGGGGAAAGGAGGAAGGTTTCCTAGCGATGCCTCCTGTGGTTTGATTACCCCCGGACTGGTTTTGCTTTGGTCGTCATGGTCCCTTTAGGGTTGCCAGGCCGACCAGGACAGACTTCTCCACCTCCTCGTGTGAGCCGAGTCCCGTCGAGGGTCCGGAGACAGAGTCGCACCCCGCTGCAAGTCTTCAGCACACAAGAAAAACTTGACGCTGCACAAACCAACAGCCCACATGGTTCTGCAGCATGATTACAGTGTGGCTTGTAGCTCGCTTCCCTTCGACACACACAAAAGTCTGGAAGCTAAGAGGGTTCTGTCTCATTGAAAATAAATGCACAATTACCCATAATCGCACCGGCAAGTCTCAGTGCTTGAGGAAGACAGAGCTTCAGTAGCCTTTCCCAGAAAAGAAGACAAAAGTCTGTCGTTTTCTTTCTCTTCCATCCCTCTCTCATTTTTTGTAGCTGACGGAGCAACTCGGACGGATCTCTGTCCTCACCTCAATCTGAATTCTGCTCGGGGCAATCAGAACGAATGGCACTGAGTTTGTACAGCGTTTGCAGAGAGGAGAGCAGCCATTGGTCGGACCACAGACATGACTTTCCAGAGATGTTTACCGCTTGTTTTTCATTCATCCAATCAGAGGTCTTCTTCATTTAGTAATGGCAAAGTTCACTGGTTGGAGAGGTGGGTGTGGTTTCTTGAGTCTGCCTCTTTTTTTTGGGAATGTTGAATCCTCTTCCCCGCTGTTTGTGAAAGATCTGGGAAAGAAACCAGACCAGGACCGGAAGAGACAGATGAGAGCAAGTGAAACTTCAGATGTCTTCATTTATCCTTTACAAAAGAACCCACATCTGAATAAAACATCATGTATCTTAGGAGTTTATGTTCCTAAATGTTCATACGTTTCCTTTCCTGAAACAAATGTGATGGTGGTGATGATGATGAAGATGATAATCATTATTATAACTGTTATTTGTGGGTGTTTGTTTCTTACTTTGCTCCATGATGTTTTTGTTCTGACAGTAATCTCGGTTACAGACCCGCATGGTCTTGAAGTAACTTTTGCACTTAGAGTGATGACTTTAAACAATCTGTTTTAGACAACTCAGGAGAAAATAGTTCTTCTATCTGAGAGGTTGTTTTCTGAGTGTGAGCGATAGGCACGGAGTGAGCTGTGGTCGGCGGAATTCCCCAAGGTCGCGAGGTAGGGCAATGAAACCTTCCCCTTCATTTCTGTCCCGCCTGTCGACCACGACCTCTAGGACGACCTTCACACCAAATTATTTCTTTAGGGCTAGGGAAGGTGTTCCACTCTGGCAGAGAGTGATCTTACCCGCCCAGGACCGCAACCGCTGGTCATGAACATCATGTCCCATAATGCACTGCCCACATCTTTTCCACTCGTTAACTCTAGCTTGCCGTCACCGGACTGGAATTCATTTTCTGAATCGAAAGTTTATATATTGTGCTTTAGGGTGATAGGTTGATTGGGTGATAGGTTGTGGGAGGGTATTACTGACTGGCTAGTGAGGGATATTACTGAATGACTATTGTGATGGTATCATTGTGACTATTGGGAGGATATTACTGAACACCCTCCCAATGGGGGGTATTACTGAATGACTGGTAGGGGGTATTACTGAATGACTAGTGGGGGGTATCACTGAATGACTATTTGGAGGGTATTACTGAATGACTATTGGAAGGGTGTTACTGAATGACTATTGAAAGTAGTCTGGATGAGGTGCGGAATATAAGCTCTTTAAACGAAAGCTAGACGAACGACGGTTTTGCCGATAAAGTCGACATTCCCGAACTACTTGCACCCTGCAGTAGACTGAATGACTGGTAAGGGTATTACTGAATGACTATTGAGAAGTTATTACTGAATGACTATTGGAAGGGTGTTACTGAATTACTGGTAGGGATATTTCTGAATGACTATTGAGAGGTTATTACTGAATTACTAGTGGGGGGGTATCACTGAATGAGTGGTGGGAGGGTATTACTGAATTACCGGTAGGGGTATTATTAAATGACTATTGAGAGGGTGTTACTGAATGACTACTGGGAGGGTATTACTGAATGACATTACATTAATGGAATTTTGGCAGACGTTCTTATCCAGAGCGACGTACAACAAAGTGCATACCCATAACCAGGGATAAGTTCGCTGAAAGACCCTGGAGGGAAGTACAATTTCAACTGCTACCTGTACAACAAAGATAAGGACGAGGGCCAATTTTTTTTTTTTTTTTTTTTTGAACAAATTATCAAACAAACAACAGAGCAAAAGTGACCAAAGTTAACTATCCAAACACTGCTTACCTAGCCAACTAAAAATACCGATACACAAAGCAAGTCATAGAGACAACAATTAAGGTTCACAGGGAGATAGGGAGGGATGGGGAGAGGTGCTGCTTGAAGAGGTGCGTCTTCAGTTTGCGCTTGAAGGTGGGGAGAGATTCTACAGTTCTGACCTCAACGGGGAGTTTGTTCCACCACTGTGGAGTCAGAACAGACAGTAGTCGTGAGCGTGAGGTGGAGGTTCGGAGAGGGGGAGGTGCCAAGCGGCCTGTGGAGGCTGAACGAAGAGGTCTGGCAGGGGTGTAGGGTCTGATGATTTTTTGTAGATAAGCTGGGGCAGACCCCTTAACTGCTTGGAAGGCTAGCACCAATGTTTTGAATTTGATGCGAGCCATGACAGGCAGCCAGTGGAGGGAAGTAAGCAGGGGGGTGACGTGTGAGTATTTGGGAAGGTTGAAGACCAGACGAGCTGCTGCATTCTGGATAAGTTGGAGGGGTCTGATGGCGGACTCTGGGAGGCCAGCCAAGAGGGAATTTCAGTAGTCCAGGCGGGACAGAACCATCGCTTGGACCAGGAGCTGGGTCGAGTAGGGGGTGAGAAAGGGGCGGATTCTCCGTATGTTGTATAGGAAGAACCTGCAAGACCGGGTCACCGCCGCAATGTTCTCGGAAAGGGACAGTCTGCTGTCCATCACCACGCCGAGGTTCCTTGCACTGGGTGACGGCGTGAGTGTGGTATCCCCAAGGGAAATGGAGAGATCCAGATGAGGAGAGGTATTAGCAGGGATGAATATCATTTCAGTCCTGCCTGGGTTGAGCTTTAGATGGTGGTTGTCCATCCAGCTCTGGATGTCCCTCAGGCAAGCAGAGATACGGGCTGAAACCTGCGTATCAGACGGCGGGAATGAGACGAAGAGTTGGGTATCGTCCGCGTAGCAGTGGTAGGATAGCCCATGTGCAGTGATCACAGGGCCAAGGGAGCGAGTGTAAAGAGAAAAAAGAAGCGGGCCTTGGACTGAGCCCTGGGGAACTCCTGTGGCGAGGGGCTGAGGTGTCGATACCGAACCAGTCCAGGCAACCTGGAAGGAGCGACCAGAGAGGTAGGACTCAATCCAGTCCAGGGCTGTGCCACAGATGCCCGTTGCTGACAGGGCAGACAGGAGGATGGAGTGATCCACAGTGTCGAAGGCAGCTGAGAGATCTAAAAGAATGAGGACAGAGGAGAGGGAGGCTGCTTGTGCGGCATGGAGTGACTCACTGACGGAGAGGAGCGCAGTCTCTGTCGAGTGGCCTGATCTGAAGCCAGACTGATGGGGGTCTAGCAGGTTGTTGTTAGAAAAGAAAGAAGAAAGTTGAGTAGAAGCGGCTCGTTCTATAGTTTTAGAAAGGAAAGGAAGAAGAGATACCGGGCGGTAGTTCTGGATGATGGAGGGATCCAGAGTATGCTTTTTTAGCAGCGGAGTGATGTGGGCCCTCTTGGAGGATGCCGGAAAACAGCCGGAAGACAGGGAGGAGTTGACAAGGGAGGTGACAAATGGGAGAATGTCAGGTGTGATAGTTTGAAGAAGAGAAGAGGGGATAGGGTCAAGGGCACAGGTTGTAGGGCGGTGGGAGAGCAGGAGTTGAGAAACATCAGAGTCTGTAAGGGGGGAGAACGTGGAAAAGGAAGGGATGGGGCTAGAGGGGGGGAAGGGCACAGTGAGAGGGGCGGTGGTTGTAAAGGATCTGCGGATGACTCTGACCTTCTCATCGAAGAAATCAGCAAAGTCATCAGCAGCGAAGGAGGACTGAGGAGGAGGAGGCGGTGCGTTGAGGAGAGAGGAGAAAATAGAGAAAAGTTTCCGGGAGTTAGAAGCGGAGTTCTGAATTTGTGTTTGATAGTATTTTGCTTTGGCGGCAGTGACAGCGGAAGAGAATGCCGCCAGGAGAGACTGGTAAGTCGTGAGGTCTGAAGTCTCTGGATTTCCCGCACTTCCTCTCCGCTGCGTGGAGGCTGGCCCTGGAGGTACGGAGGGTGTCAGATATCCAAGGGGACGGGGGGGATGTGCGAGGCGGCTTTGACACAGGGGGACAGAGGGAGTCAAAGGCGGAGGAGAGAGATGAAAGGAGGGTGGCAGATGCAGAGTCAGCGGGGAGTTTGGAGAAGGATTTGAGAGGGGGGAGTGAGGCGGTGACAGTGGTGGCAAAGGAAGAGGGTGAGAGGGAGCAGCGGGCTGAGGAAGGGTAGGTGGGAGGAGGATGGGGAGGAAGAGGGAGGGAGAATGAGATGAAGTGGTGATCAGATATATGCAGAGGGGTAACCGTGAAATCAGAGCAAGAGCAGTTCCTCACAAACACAAGGTCTAGGACATTGCCTGCCTTGTGGGTTGGAGGAGAGTGTTGCAGGGAGAGGCCGAAGGAGTGGAGTAGGTTTCATGGGGGGAGCTTACCATCCAAGTTAATCTTTGATGGTTTGGACAAAGGACATTTTCAGCATCTGCTGTCTTTGTGTATCTACAACCTGTTTTTTAGTGTCACCGTTTTTAGCATCTCTGCACTATATCGCCATTTGAGCACTCGTTCCGTAGATGAGTCTGTTACACAACACATCGTAATAATATAAGAATACAATTATCACATTAAAATGTTGCTGCAGCATCGAGAGGTTTGTTTGGCACTGAACAGGTCTGTCCAAACCAGTGCTCTTGTCATACAGATGGGGTTATGTGCACTCTATATCCCGTTACATTATTGTCACATGCATGATTTGAAAAAGGGTTCGTTTCTCTCAATTTTAAAGCAGGGGAATCAATTTTGTGAAATAGAACAAACGCTCAACATTAGTGAATTAAGTCTAGTGCTTTATTAAGTGTTAGAACTGCTTGAAATGTACATTTTGATTTCAGTAGGCTTACTTGATCACCAAAGGCATACAGTGATAGACTCCACATGCAACTGTTATCTTAAGAATACCATATGCAAGATATTAGTATGACCTCTGACCTACAGGATCTGTCTTGGTAATTTCTAAGCAGTTTTACAAATGAGAACAATGAAAGCACCGCTCAAAAAATCTGAAATGTTAAATGGTTTGAGAATCCCATATGAGAGCATAAAAATAATTGAAAAAATAAAGTCCATTCTCACAGTTTATTTGTTTAACTGTTCATGGTATTTCCCCTCAACGAATCACATTCATTTTCAAGGTGCCAGTGCTACTGCTATTTATGGAATCAGCCCCCTCCACCACTTATACTACCCATGACATAAAAGGAACCTGTGCCTCTCAGCTTTTATGGGCTGAGAGGCACCGTATAGCATGAGAACTGAACCCAGTAGAGGCAGAAACAACTGGCCAATAGCACTGACGATCTGACTATAGTTCTGCTCTGAGCATGTTGGCATGGAGACCACCTTGCATGAATTCTGTTCTGAAACGCCATGTGTGTCCTGTAATGTTTGTGGTACAACATTTTGCAGTTTTACAATTTCAAGAAAAAAAAAAGACAGAAAATGATTTAACAATAAAAACAATGAATTTTATATCAGTGGTCTGGTTTCATCTCATTGTGTGAACCTAGGCAGCATCTGGAATTACCATTCATTCAGCAACAAACACTCAAACCACAACACTGTTTATCCCACCCCTTCTCTGTGTAACGCACCGATGTTGAAATGCCATTGGCTTTGCCAATTAGAACCAATTTGTTGCCACTCAGCTTGAATTATTGTACAGTTATACAATGTTTTGGGACAGAGTGTTGGCCCATCAACTGCATATTTTGAAATCCAAATTTAAGGACTATAACCACAGGCAGAGGGTGAGTCAACATGTCATTGAGACTTTTCAATGATAGGAAGGGATGTACAATGGTCTTGTAACAATGTTTTAACACAAAAATCTTACCTATTGTACCTTTAAGGGGAAAACCGTTCAATATTCTGTTTTGTATTCAACGGAAAATCTGAAACAAAATAACTTCACTGGAGAAAAAGGAAACAAAAAGAACACAAATCATCTTAATTATAACATATACAAAAGACCAAAATTCCAGTTACATATGATTGATCCCTTTTATGCAAAGTGAATACAATAGACATTGAAATGTACATTGACATAGATATTTGGAAACTGGGCTGCCTACAAAGGTTTGTTAGTGAACATATTATATTGAAGCTAACTGATATTTAGTACACAAAATTATTAACCCTTAAATCATGGTCATAAAATATGAACTGGATCTCAACCTCTTCTAAATCACACAACAAACACTTCCTTCAACAGACAGGCACAGATTAATCTTAGTATTGGACTAAAATTTAATTTAATTTAAATTTCTGCCAATGTATTTCTATCGTTCTGAAACAATATTGTTTTAAGCTTATTACCGCTGCAGGAAAATGAGTCGGTTTGACAGACACAGATTGTCCTGGACTGAAGTATATTTTGTATTGAGACTCTCCAATCAAAATTGAATTCAGCTGACGACTATGCCTAATCTGTGTCTGTGAAACGGGACCAATTTCAATATTGGAATATGAGGGAGTACAGACTCCCCAAATGTTGCCGAGAGCTCCCAAACCCAAGGATAACTGAAAAATTCCAGTTGAAGATTTGCTGAGTAAGTCTATCATTTGAGTAACTTTTAAGTCTGGATAGTTATATTTCAGTTGTATATATTTTTGGTACGTTCCCTATTGTTGACGGAGGCACTTGCGACGCTGTCTGTGGTGGTGGTTACTGTTGACAGCATGGTCCCGGGGGATTCCTTCGGCCGGCGGTGGAGAGTGAAATAGCGCACGCACACAAAGACACCTGTGAGGGGAGGGAGACAAAGGGAGCATACACTCACCCAGCACTTTATTAGGAACATTTTTACTTTATTACACCTACTTATTCATGCGATTATCTAATGGGCCAATTGTGTGGCAGCAGTGCAGTGCATACATTCTTGTAGATACGATTCAGAAGCTTCAGTTAATGTTCACATAATCCATCAGAATGGGGAAAAAATGTGATCTAAGTGACTGTAGAATGATTGTTGGTGGCAGACAGGGTGGTTTGAGTATCTCAGAAGCTGCTGATCTCCTGGGATTTTCACACACACCAGTCTGTAGAGTTTGCAAAATTGGTGCAAAAAACAAAACGAAAATCCAGTGAACAGCAGTTCTGCAGACAGAAACATCTTAATGAGAGACATCAGAGGAGAATGGCCAGGTCAAAGCTGACAGGTAGGTGACAGTAACACAAATAACCACACATTACAACAGTGGTATGCAGAAGAGCATCTCTGAACAGACAAGGCATCATAATTCTAATTGGATAGGCTACAGCAGTAGAAGTCTAATAAAGTCTAATAAATACCTATTAAAGTGCTCTCAAAAACACGGACTTACAGCACCGGCTAAGCGCACAAATTTGCCTCCCGTTTAAAAATTGAGTGTCCGAGCATCTCTGACCATCACACAAAGCTCACGTGTCTGCCATTTTGTCTGTTCCTCTTCTATTCGTTACTCTGTCTTCTCTAAAAAGTACAATACAGAATTGAACGTTAGGACTGATTGCTATGTTGGAATTGTGCTCCTAGATTTGAAGTTTAACATAACAGGCCATTCAGCCCAGCAATGCTTGCCTTTTCCTACTAAGTGTACCTACTGTTTAGTTTGCCTAAAAGCTAAATAATATCTAGCACCATATCAAGCCTGGTCTTGAAAACCCCCAGTGTTTCTGCCTCCACTAAACGTCCTGGCAAGCTATTCCACACAGAGACCAATCGCTGTGTGAAGAAAATACTTACTAATATCAGTGTGGAATTTATCCTTTGCCAATTTCCATTTGTGCCCTCTTGCTCTGCTAACTGACCTTACCCTGAAGAATCGATCGGATTTTAATTGGAAGAAATAGCCTTTTCAAGCATGCTGCGAGTTCGGCTGAATAAATCACTGTCGTCAGTCGAACAGCTAAGAATCAGAAACGTCTTCTCACCTGCACTGACATCAAATATTGTATTCAAAAGGGACCTGCAGCCAGATTTTTATCATTTTTTAAGCGTGAAAGCATGAAATGTGCTTCTTGAGTGATAGCACATTTTTCTCATAATCCAGGCTAGTGGTAACAAACCAACCCACTAACAAAGCACAGGGTTGGGGTTGGAGTGAAAACCTATAGGACGGTAGATCTCCAGGAACAGGGTTGGGCACCCCTGTTCTAGCTGTTGAATGAGGTGTGCTTTGTTAGTTTTGGAGTGAAAACCTACAGGATGGTAGATATCCAGGAACAGGGTTGGGCAGCTTTGCACTAGCTGTTGAATGAGGTTTGCTTTGTTAGGTTTGGAGTGAAACCTTTTGAACCGTAGATCTCCAGGAGCAGGGCTGGGCTGCCCTGCTCTAGTTGGGTACCCCTGCTTCAGATCATGCAGTACCATGGAAGAGCTAGCATTTAATTGGATGAGAGGTGAACCTTTTACTGGTAATTTACGACCTATAAGTACCTGTCATGTCACTGGGAGGAGCCAGTTTGAAGGTAACCATAGATAGCCCGGCCAGGTTAAACCCACCCACTGGAAGAAACCATCTGTTTCCTTCCACAGTAGACAAGTCAAAACAAGCTAAAGACACAGGCTAGGCTCAACCCTTCCATACCTATGCAGTTATCTAGATTTAAGCCTAGGCTCTTGTGGTGAATTTTTGGTTTGTCCCGGGGCCTGTTCA
Organism: Osmerus eperlanus; assembly: GCF_963692335.1. Classification (NCBI taxonomy): domain Eukaryota; kingdom Metazoa; phylum Chordata; class Actinopteri; order Osmeriformes; family Osmeridae; genus Osmerus; species Osmerus eperlanus. Next base: position 21,743 of record NW_026911946.1, read on the forward strand.
TCAAAGCAAGAATACCCAGTCTGCTGGATAATGGCACTGAGCAAAACCCTTTTTTTTTACTTTGTGCAGTTATGCAGCTAACTCGGTAATCCTGCTTTGTGGAACAGGCAACCCTGGGCCTGCTTGTGTGGGACGGCCTGTATTTACCATGGAGGGAGTTAAGGATGCAGAATATGTAAAAGATGACTTCCTTCAGAGGGCTGACCGGGAAGAGCAGCACCCCCCAGGACAGCCCCAGAAGCCAGGAGACCCCCATCAGGCTGAATATGTCCTTCCGGGTGATGTGCCGCTCCTGCTGGGCGGGGCTTAGCCTCCGCGCACGCACAACATGCACAGTCACTGCCACGAACACCAGCAGGTTCAGCAGGACCACCAGGGCGAAGAAGCTGAAGGTGGTGCTGAGCAGTACCGATTCAGGCAGGTAACACCTGGAGAGACATAGAACAGTGTTAGTCAGGTAACACCTAGAGAGACATAGAACAGGTAACACCTGGAGAGACATAGAACAGTGTCAGTCAGGTAACACCTGGAGAGACATAGAACAGTGTCAGTCAGGTAACACCTGGAGAGACATAGAACAGTGTTAGTCAGGTAACACCTGGAGAGACATAGAACAGTGTTAGTCAGGTAACACCTGTAGAGATATAGGACAGTGTTAGTCAGGTAACACCTGTAGAGACATAGAACAGTGTTAGTCAGGTAACACCTGTAGAGATATAGAACAGTGTTCGTCAGGTAACACCTGGAGAGACAGAAAAGCGTAACTAAAATTTTATATTTTATAATTTTATAGTAAATAAACTTTATATATAGCTAACCCTGGCAGACTCAAGCTAAGACTATTTCGTGCTTTGTTAAAATTCTGTTTCTTTTTTCAATATTTATGAAATTTCCTATCCATTTTAAGTGATTTCCTAGATTTACCCTTTATTTATTTTGGACTTTTGAGAATTTGTCCTGGAGGCACATTTCTGTCATCTTCTGTGTTGTAAATGCTACATCTCCCTTGTGTATTTGGCAACTTGTATCAGGTTTGTAGAACACCAGTCCCAGAAGCGAGACTAAGGAGTAGATCTTTTTTTTTTAAGTCTTTATTTAAATAAAGGCAGTTCAGACAGGCAGGGTTCGATAGTCAGAAAATGGGAATAGCAGGGAATAGGTTTGTTATAAAGTGTCCAGAAAAAGGGTCAATGCTCCAGCAAACAGGAACAACAAGGATAATCCAAAATGGGTTTGTGGTCACAGGCGTGGGGTCGATAACAAGCGGACAAATCAGACAGAAACAGAATCCAAAGAACAAAATCGAAAAACAAAAACAGGTTGATACACAGCGGTTCAAAACTAGACAGGCGAAATAAGCAGAATGCGGAAGTCAAAAACAAAACAGGTCAAACCGGGTATCAATCAGGGATAACCAGTGGAGAGTATGGATTGAACACATAACAATCTGGCGATGAGACATACAAACAGAAGGGTTTTTATAAGACAGGTAACAAGAGGGAATGGCAATCAGGTGTGGGAAACAATCAGGAAGTGAAATGTAGGTGAAACAAATAACATTGAGTTAATGAACTGACACTGCGGTGTGCACAGAGGGTACCAAAACATGGAAACACTAAGCACATAGACAAAGGACTAGACAATGAAAAACACAGAACCTGACAACTTGGACATTATAAAATGTTAAGTTTTTTACTTGACAATGTTTTTCCTTACTCAGATTTGCATTATTTGTAACATGCAGTTACAGTAGAATAAGTGGTAGAATAAATAATAATAAATAATAATACAGTATAATAAATTATAACAACCAAGCCAAAAGTGCTCCAGCCCACTGGAGACTGATCACTCACATTGTTACTGCGCCACCCTCAAGCTGGTAAATGTTGTACTTCCCATACTTTCCGCAGCTTAGGATCGATATGACAGCCACTGCAGGTAACCAGGTAACCCTTAGGGAAGGGGGAGAGAGATGTGGAGTCAGTTATCGGCGCATTAAAGGCCCACACACATATTTTCAATGGCGCTCAATTACCAGCAGTGACTGTTACTTCAGCATTAGAACATTCAGTCAAACATTTTAACTACATATTCGTC
>NW_026911947.1:2500-7500 GCF_963692335.1 Osmerus eperlanus
GTGCCCCACTCTAAAGCAGTGTATAAAACTATCCCCAGCGAAATCAGAGCTACACAACGAAAACGGGAAGCCAAACAAAACTTTAAACAGAGCTACCGAATTGGATATCATCAATCCTGGGAAAATAACCACACACACCGCTGCCCCCCGTGCCAACTTGAATTTAGAAACCGTCCCCAGCGAAATCCCACGTTCGGGCGCAAAACTGCACGTTTGGAGCCACATTTTGTCTGAAGCTGGAAACCTGCATTCAAAGCTGGGAAAAGGTGCTCATTGACAGGCATCTCCACTTCGGGACCTCGTAGCACCTTCACCCGGGTGGCGTTGGAAAGGTCTGGGCGAGGGGGACACGGGGAGGTCAGGCTCGCCACGCGCACGCGCTTCCCCGCGAAACGGGAGCCCAAACAAAACTTTAAACGGACCCACCGAATTGGGGATCATCAATCCTGGGAAAATAACCACACACACCGCTGCCCCCCGTGCCAACTTGAATTTAGAAACCGTCCCCAGCGAAATCCCACGTTCGGGCGCAAAACTGCACGTTTGGAGCCACATTTTGTCTGAAGCTGGAAACCTGCATTCAAAGCTGGGAAAAGGTGCTCATTGACAGGCATCTCCACTTCGGGACCTCGTAGCACCTTCACCCGGGTGGCGTTGGAAAGGTCTGGGCGAGGGGAACACGGGGAGGTCAGGCTCGCCACGCGCACGCGCTTCCTCGCGAAACGGGAGCCCAAACAAAACTTTAAACGGACCCACCGAATTGGGGATCATCAATCCTGGGAAAATAACCACACACACCGCTGCCCCCCGTGCCAACTTGAATTTAGAAACCGTCCCCAGCGAAATCCCACGTTCGGGCGCAAAACTGCACGTTTGGAGCCACATTTTGTCTGAAGCTGGAAACCTGCATTCAAAGCTGGGAAAAGGTGCTCATTGACAGGCATCTCCACTTCGGGACCTCGTAGCACCTTCACCCGGGTGGCGTTGGAAAGGTCTGGGCGAGGGGACACGGGGAGGTCAGGCTCGCCACGCGCACGCGCTTCCCCGCGAAACGGGAGCCCAAACAAAACTTTAAACGGACCCACCGAATTGGGGATCATCAATCCTGGGAAAATAACCACACACACCGCTGCCCCCCGTGCCAACTTGAATTTAGAAACCGTCCCCAGCGAAATCCCACGTTCGGGCGCAAAACTGCACGTTTGGAGCCACATTTTGTCTGAAGCTGGAAACCTGCATTCAAAGCTGGGAAAAGGTGCTCATTGACAGGCATCTCCACTTCGGGACCTCGTAGCACCTTCACCCGGGTGGCGTTGGAAAGGTCTGGGCGAGGGGGACACGGGGAGGTCAGGCTCGCCACGCGCACGCGCTTCCTCGCGAAACGGGAGCCCAAACAAAACTTTAAACGGACCCACCGAATTGGGGATCATCAATCCTGGGAAAATAACCACACACACCGCTGCCCCCCGTGCCAACTTGAATTTAGAAACCGTCCCCAGCGAAATCCCACGTTCGGGCGCAAAACTGCACGTTTGGAGCCACATTTTGTCTGAAGCTGGAAACCTGCATTCAAAGCTGGGAAAAGGTGCTCATTGACAGGCATCTCCACTTCGGGACCTCGTAGCACCTTCACCCGGGTGGCGTTGGAAAGGTCTGGGCGAGGGGGACACGGGGAGGTCAGGCTCGCCACGCGCACGCGCTTCCCCGCGAAACGGGAGCCCAAACAAAACTTTAAACGGACCCACCGAATTGGGGATCATCAATCCTGGGAAAATAACCACACACACCGCTGCCCCCCGTGCCAACTTGAATTTAGAAACCGTCCCCAGCGAAATCCCACGTTCGGGCGCAAAACTGCACGTTTGGAGCCACATTTTGTCTGAAGCTGGAAACCTGCATTCAAAGCTGGGAAAAGGTGCTCATTGACAGGCATCTCCACTTCGGGACCTCGTAGCACCTTCACCCGGGTGGCGTTGGAAAGGTCTGGGCGAGGGGAACACGGGGAGGTCAGGCTCGCCACGCGCACGCGCTTCCTCGCGAAACGGGAGCCCAAACAAAACTTTAAACGGACCCACCGAGCTGGGGACGGCTTTTTCCGGGGAGATAACCGCGCACACCGCTGCCCCCCGTCCCAACTTGAATTTAGAAACCGTCCCCAGCGAAATCCCACGTTCGGAGCGCAAAACTGCACGTTTGGAGCCACATTTTGTCTGAAGCTGGAAACCTGCATTCAAAGCTGGGAAAAGGTGCTCATTGACAGGCATCTCCACTTCGGGACCTCGTAGCACCTTCACCCGGGTGGCGTTGGAAAGGTCTGGGCGAGGGGGACACGGGGAGGTCAGGCTCGCCACGCGCACGCGCTTCCCCGCGAAACGGGAGCCCAAACAAAACTTTAAACGGACCCACCGAATTGGGGATCATCAATCCTGGGAAAATAACCACACACACCGCTGCCCCCCGTGCCAACTTGAATTTAGAAACCGTCCCCAGCGAAATCCCACGTTCGGGCGCAAAACTGCACGTTTGGAGCCACATTTTGTCTGAAGCTGGAAACCTGCATTCAAAGCTGGGAAAAGGTGCTCATTGACAGGCATCTCCACTTCGGGACCTCGTAGCACCTTCACCCGGGTGGCGTTGGAAAGGTCTGGGCGAGGGGGACACGGGGAGGTCAGGCTCGCCACGCGCACGCGCTTCCCCGCGAAACGGGAGCCCAAACAAAACTTTAAACGGACCCACCGAATTGGGGATCATCAATCCTGGGAAAATAACCACACACACCGCTGCCCCCCGTGCCAACTTGAATTTAGAAACCGTCCCCAGCGAAATCCCACGTTCGGGCGCAAAACTGCACGTTTGGAGCCACATTTTGTCTGAAGCTGGAAACCTGCATTCAAAGCTGGGAAAAGGTGCTCATTGACAGGCATCTCCACTTCGGGACCTCGTAGCACCTTCACCCGGGTGGCGTTGGAAAGGTCTGGGCGAGGGGGACACGGGGAGGTCAGGCTCGCCACGCGCACGCGCTTCCCCGCGAAACGGGAGCCCAAACAAAACTTTAAACGGACCCACCGAATTGGGGATCATCAATCCTGGGAAAATAACCACACACACCGCTGCCCCCCGTGCCAACTTGAATTTAGAAACCGTCCCCAGCGAAATCCCACGTTCGGGCGCAAAACTGCACGTTTGGAGCCACATTTTGTCTGAAGCTGGAAACCTGCATTCAAAGCTGGGAAAAGGTGCTCATTGACAGGCATCTCCACTTCGGGACCTCGTAGCACCTTCACCCGGGTGGCGTTGGAAAGGTCTGGGCGAGGGGAACACGGGGAGGTCAGGCTCGCCACGCGCACGCGCTTCCTCGCGAAACGGGAGCCCAAACAAAACTTTAAACGGACCCACCGAATTGGGGATCATCAATCCTGGGAAAATAACCACACACACCGCTGCCCCCCGTGCCAACTTGAATTTAGAAACCGTCCCCAGCGAAATCCCACGTTCGGGCGCAAAACTGCACGTTTGGAGCCACATTTTGTCTGAAGCTGGAAACCTGCATTCAAAGCTGGGAAAAGGTGCTCATTGACAGGCATCTCCACTTCGGGACCTCGTAGCACCTTCACCCGGGTGGCGTTGGAAAGGTCTGGGCGAGGGGAACACGGGGAGGTCAGGCTCGCCACGCGCACGCGCTTCCTCGCGAAACGGGAGCCCAAACAAAACTTTAAACGGACCCACCGAGCTGGGGACGGCTTTTTCCGGGGAGATAACCGCGCACACCGCTGCCCCCCGTCCCAACTTGAATTTAGAAACCGTCCCCAGCGAAATCCCACGTTCGGGCGCAAAACTGCACGTTTGGAGCCACATTTTGTCTGAAGCTGGAAACCTGCATTCAAAGCTGGGAAAAGGTGCTCATTGACAGGCATCTCCACTTCGGGACCTCGTAGCACCTTCACCCGGGTGGCGTTGGAAAGGTCTGGGCGAGGGGGACACGGGGAGGTCAGGCTCGCCACGCGCACGCGCTTCCCCGCGAAACGGGAGCCCAAACAAAACTTTAAACGGACCCACCGAATTGGGGATCATCAATCCTGGGAAAATAACCACACACACCGCTGCCCCCCGTGCCAACTTGAATTTAGAAACCGTCCCCAGCGAAATCCCACGTTCGGGCGCAAAACTGCACGTTTGGAGCCACATTTTGTCTGAAGCTGGAAACCTGCATTCAAAGCTGGGAAAAGGTGCTCATTGACAGGCATCTCCACTTCGGGACCTCGTAGCACCTTCACCCGGGTGGCGTTGGAAAGGTCTGGGCGAGGGGAACACGGGGAGGTCAGGCTCGCCACGCGCACGCGCTTCCCCGCGAAACGGGAGCCCAAACAAAACTTTAAACGGACCCACCGAATTGGGGATCATCAATCCTGGGAAAATAACCACACACACCGCTGCCCCCCGTGCCAACTTGAATTTAGAAACCGTCCCCAGCGAAATCCCACGTTCGGGCGCAAAACTGCACGTTTGGAGCCACATTTTGTCTGAAGCTGGAAACCTGCATTCAAAGCTGGGAAAAGGTGCTCATTGACAGGCATCTCCACTTCGGGACCTCGTAGCACCTTCACCCGGGTGGCGTTGGAAAGGTCTGGGCGAGGGGGACACGGGGAGGTCAGGCTCGCCACGCGCACGCGCTTCCCCGCGAAACGGGAGCCCAAACAAAACTTTAAACGGACCCACCGAGCTGGGGATCATCAATCCTGGGAAAATAACCGCGCACACCGCTGCCCCCCGTGCCAACTTGAATTTAGAAACCGTCCCCAGCGAAATCCCACGTTCGGGCGAATAACTGTGAATTTTAAGCCCCCGTTTCTCTCAAGCTGGAAACGTGCATTCAAAGCTGGGAACAAGGGCTTCATGTACAGGCATCCCCACTTAGGAACCTCGTAGCACCTTCACCCAGGGCTCGTTGGATAGGTATGCCCGAGGGGAACACGGGCACATCGAGACCCGCGGCCGCACGC
>NW_026911947.1:30000-31297 GCF_963692335.1 Osmerus eperlanus
GTCAAACACACTCTCACACTGCAAAATTTGGGAGCCCCGGGGAACAACACTACACTCTTGGCCTCCCCGGGGAACAGCACTCCCAGGGCGGCAAGCACACCTCCGGGGAGGACCCCCCTGCACTACCTGATCACCGTGGGGCCCTGTGCACCCACTCTTAAGCACCCCCCCTGTGTTAAAACCAAAATAACCCCACTTTAAGAAGTACGTGCCCCTGGGCATCCCCTGCTTACAGTGCCCGTGCCCCTGGGCATCCCCTGTTTACAGTGCCCGTGCCCCTGGGCATCCTCCCATTGACTCCCACTCAAAATGGACTTAGGTTTTGGACGCTAAAGTGCCTGTGATGCAGTGCCCCTGGGCATCCTCCCATTGACTCCCACTCAAAATGGACTTAGGTTTTGGAGGCTAAAGTGCCTGTGATGCAGTGCCCCTGGGCATCCTCCCATTGACTCCCACTCAAATTGGACTTAGGTTTTGGAGGCTAAAGTGCCAGTGATGCAGTGCCCCTGGGAGTCCTCCCATTGACTCCCATTCAAAATGGACTTAGGTTTTGGAGAGCACAGCGCCCGTGCCCCTGGGACTCTTCCATTCATTTCCATGGAGTTGTAATTCATTTTCTTGTCCACCGGAGGGCGCCTCCATCGGCACCCATAGACTCCCATTCATTTGGAGTCATGCCCCTGGTCATCCTTCTCCCATTGACTCCCATTCATTTTCCACCGACATGTTATCCCTTTTGAGTCCACAGGAGGGCGCCTCGGCCCGTGCCCCTGGGAATCCTCCTCCCATTGACTCCCATTCAAAATGGACTTAGGTTTTGGAGGGCACAGCGCCCGTGCCCCTGGGAGTCCTCCCATTGACTCCCATTCAAAATGGACTTAGGTTTTGGAGGGCACAGCGCCCGTGCCCCTGGGAGTCCTCCCATTGACTCCCATTCAAAATGGACTTAGGTTTTGGAGAGCACAGCGCCCGTGCCCCTGGGAGTCCTCCCATTGACTCCCATTCAAAATGGACTTAGGTTTTGGAGGGCACAGCGCCCGTGCCCCTGGGAGTCCTCCCATTGACTCCCATTCAAAATGGACTTAGGTTTTGGAGGGCACAGCGCCCGTGCCCCTGGGAGTCCTCCCATTGACTCCCATTCAAAATGGACTTAGGTTTTGGAGGGCACAGCGCCCGTGCCCCTGGGAGTCCTCCCATTGACTCCCATTCAAAATGGACTTAGGTTTTGGAGGGTTAGCCACGGTCCTCCTCCCTCCAGGCCGTTCATCCAGGCCGAGACAACCCTGCCGGCCGGACC
>NW_026911948.1:2500-12500 GCF_963692335.1 Osmerus eperlanus
TAATGATTGTGTTTGCCTTCTGCATTCCGGGGGAAAGCTTGCGTGTTGAACGAAAGGTTGACTGATCACAGAGAGTTTGAACTCGGGCTAATTGCTGGGTCTTTGTTAACGGGGTAGTTGAGTGTTTGTTCCTGACATTGTCTCCCAGCTCCTGGGGGGAAGCCTGTGGCCCTGCTCACGCAAAGGGCCTGAAAGCAACATCTGAAGCATGAATAGGATTGATGTAAAAACAGGAGTTAAAAAGTTTCAAACGTAAAAAAGTTAAACTGGGGAAATGAACCAAGATCCCGAGATTGTCCTCACCTGACATCCTTCCCCTCGTTGGGGACCGCCAAGATTCAACGAAGACGCACTGGTTTACATTTACATTTACATTGAGTCATTTAGCAAACGCTTTTATCCAAGGCGACTTACAAGAGAGAGCTTTACAAAAAGTGCATAGGTCAATGATCATAAACAACGAGATAGCCCCAAAAACATTGCGGGTAGCCAAAACATGAACCATACATTGTGAAAAGCAAATAAGTGCCAATGGGTGGAACCAGAAGAGCAAGTAGTTAAACAAGTTACAATTAACCGACAAGATCCTCAAATGTGCCCAGAGTGTACCTGGAGGAAAGCAAGCAACAACTAGAGAGGGTACAATTTCGGGGGAAATTGTAGGGTGTGCTTGCTTGCGTCGGTTGCAGGTGGGTCCATCCCCTTAAGCTTTTCCTTTCTAGTGATATTTTCAAGGATTTAGCCTACTCATATTGCATAATTCATTAAGAACCCCCTTTGAAACAAGCTATTGTAACAACGTTGTCACCGGCAGTATTTCTGATGGAATCGCGATTCAAACAGTACCATCTGCTAACTGAAAATATGCCCCCAAAAACGTAACGTTAAATAAGCTTGACATTTATTTAGGGGGAAATGGCTAAAGCGCCGGAAATGCGAACGTTTCTTTTGACATAAAGGTTAGGCTGTGGCATTGAAGACAGCGACGCACCACACAAGCTTGAGTTTAAATACATTATTTAATGTGACATTACTTACTGTACATGCAAGTCTTGATTTGCTTAAATCTACATGTGTTGCTATTATGCCACGGCACGATAAGATACTCGATGTGCAACAGCACATCTATGCACGTTGTATCCATGCGTCGTTGCTAATGTGTGCTGACGTTGTGACGTAGGCTAGCACTGAGTTCCCTTTGTTGACACAAGGCACTTTTTGTCACAAAAACGTAATTTCAGCCTAAACCGTGCAACGGAACGTAAATAAAAATACAAGCAACTCAATCACTACCAAGTCAAAACTTTTGACACCGACGTTGTCTATGTAGTCCAAATATTGACGGATCCTTAGGGGCCCATAAATAAATAATAAATATATATGTGAGAGAACAATGGTTGTGCTCGCCGAAGGCGTGAGCACACCCAATAATATAATTCGCAGCGAGTACAAGTAGTTAAATCAGTTACAACTAACCAACAAGTGCAACAAGTCCCTCAATAAGTGTCATTGTGTTCCTGGAGGAAATAAAATAACATCTGATACAACAAATCTTTCCTAAGTACTGTTGTACTCCCGGAACAAGTGCGTCATTAGCCTTTTCTTGAAGGTGGAGAGACATTCAGTGTCTCTGATGGAGGTGGGGAGATGATTCCACCATTGGGGGGCCAGACAGGAGAAGAGCTTGGGTTGGGAGCGGGCGCTCTTGAGAGGTGGGACCACCAGACGGTTGTCAGAAGAAGACCGTAGATGGCGGGTGGGGGTGTAAGGCTGGAGGAGAGACTGGATGTAGTCGAGTACAGTCCCGTTCACCGCTCGGAAGGTCAGTACAAGGGTCTTGAATCTGACGCGGGCCGTGATGGGTAGCCAGTGGAGGGAGATGAAGAGCGGGGGAGACACGGGAGCGTCTGGGTAGGGTAGGTTTGAAGACCAGACGGTGCTGCTGCGTTCGGAACCCTCTGGAGAGGGGGCGGGTTAGGCATGCTGGGAGACGGGCGATGACTGATGATGCGTGTGAGCGCTCCTGTTTCTGTCTGGGGCTCTCTGCCTGCCTCGTTCCAGGTCAGTCGCTTGTCTCCCTCGGGGAGAGAGGAGAGACTGCGATGGTTTCTCGCACCATCGGGTGGCCCTCCAGCCGGTCAGCACCCCGATGGACCGGCCTTACAGCCATCTGCCGTGTAGGGAGTTGGATGGCTGAGCGGTTAGGGAATCGGGCTGTTACTCAGAAGGTTGCCGGTTCGATTCCCGGCCATGAAAAAAATGATGTTGTGTCCTTGGGCAAGGCACATCACCCTACTTAGCTCGGGCGGAATGTCCCTGTACTTACTGTAAGTCGCTCTGGATAAGAGCATCTGCTAAGTGACTAAATGTAAAATCTGTTGCACACTCAGGTTATTTTGTAAAGTAGCTTATTTAAAATAAATCACAGTTAACATTAAACAAAAGGCGAAGGGCTCCTGGTTGAAGGACAAGTACTATTAGAAAACATGTTTGAACAGTTTTACTCCACAGCTCATTTGCACTGCTCATGTTTTCAGAAGGTAGACACCTGTGTCTTCCTTTTTCAATTATCAAAACAGCAGCTATTCTTTTGACGAGTGTGTGTGTATGTGTGTGTGTGTGTCTGGTAAGAGAGTGTGCATGTGTGTGTGAGAGTGCTTGTGTGTGTGTGTTGTGTGTGTGGGTAGTAGGTGTCTATGTGTCTGATAAGGGAGCAGCAGGCTGCAGTTGATTCAATAAGAAAGCTATTTTCTCTGTTTCTGCATCAGGGCTGGAAGCAATCAGTCTTCAGGTTGAAGTCCCCGTATCAGCATCGATTGTGTGTGTGTGTGTGTGAACGTTGGTGTGTGTGTGTGTGTAGCACACAGTAACCACATCATCCATTCCAGAATCCCTCCCACTCTGATCCTGTCGCACATTCAACCAATACCATCCCAGAGGGAGGAATCAATGGTCATTTTTGCCCCGACCCCGCAACCCCACCCACCCACACCACTATTATCCCAGAGAGTCACGGTTCCAGTTAGCTCAGCAGAATCCAGGATGCTTGGTGCGGGTATCTACACCAGTATCTGTGGGCTGTTATAGATTTCCAGATTTATAACCCAACTCCAGTAGCCCCTCATCTCCTGGCCGACCACTGTTCTCTGTGGAGCTTGTTTGAGCAGAGCAATAATAGCGAACCCTTTATGCTTTATGATAATGGCCATGTTGATGATCGTAGTAGCTCTTTAACTGGTGACCCCCGATATTGGGCCTCCTGCAGCTGTATGTCCTTGGGGCCTCGCTGAGTGTGTCTGAGAAGAAGGAGAGTCACCCTCATTAAGGCCGGTGTGTGTGTGTGTAGGTGTGTGTGTGTGTGGGATATGGAGAGCAGCCCTGATTCTCTCTGCTCTTCACTGTTTTAATCAGTCGAATCAATCAGCACCCAATGCCTTGCTCTCCATATTGAACGCTCGCGTGCTCACGCGCGTTCAAGTCGACGCAGGGGCCTCTCTTTTTGGTCCTCGTTTCTCTCTTTCTTTCTTCGCCCTCGGTTCTCTCTCTCTCTCTTTTCTCTCTCTCGCCGTCTCTCTCTCTCTCGGATTGTTGCTTCCGTCTCTCGTCCTCGTTGTCTGTCTCGGGTCCTCTCTCTCTCGGCCTCTCTTTCTCTCTCTCTCTTTCGGCCTCTCTCTCGGCCTCTCTCGGCCTCTCTCTCTCTCTCTCTCTCGGCCTCTCTTTCTCTCTCTCTCTTTCGGCCTCTCTCTCTCTTTTCCGCGCCACTCTCTGTGCTGAATCATTTATTTGCCGGTACTTGACTCCCCCCTCCAGATGAGCTTGTCTACATAAAGGCTAATAAAGCAGCTAATTGTCTGGTCGTCAGGGTGGGATTGATTCGTCTGTTTCAACACTGATAACACAAGCAATCATCTCTCCCTGTGAAGTTTCCACACCGCACCTCGTCCGTCACAACTCTGACATTCAGCAGACAACTAAGAGTGCGTGCGGGGGGGGGGGCGCGTGAGTGTGTATTCTCTGCGGACGGTCGACAAAACGAGAGTCGGGAATCAGAAAGCGCTGTTTTCTCGAGGTGATCACAAGGGCACGTCGGACTTGTCACTGTCGGATTTCTCCACTCAAGGGGCCTTTAGTAATTTAGCAGACGCTCTTATCCAGAGCGACTTACAGTAAGTACAGGGACATTCCCCACGAGGCAAGTAGGGTGAAGTGCCTTGCCCAAGAACACAACGTCATTTGGCACGGCCGGGAATCGAACTGGCAACCTTCAGATTACTAGCCCGATTCCCTAACCGCTCAGCCATCTGACTCCGAGGGGCGGTGGCAGGAAGTAGACTGCAGGAGACACGTCAGGTGTTTACGTCTGCGTCGTGGAAATTAGCGTCCACCAAAAGAGGAGTCTTGATTACAGACTGTTCTTTCCTCGTGCGCGTGTGTGCGTCTGTGTGCGTGTGTCTGTGTGCGTGTGTCTGTGCCTGTGTGTTTACGTCTGTGTGTGCTAAAGGGTGCGCCGGAGGAGAAAGAACATCCACTCTGACATGCTGGGAAAATCTCTGACATGTGCTGACACCCGCAGTGGAACATCCCAGGGAGCCTGCCTCTCACCCGTCTCACCTCAGTAATCAATTACAGCCTCAGTTCTACTGACAGGCCTGTCCATTCACCGTGGAGTCCACTCAGATACCTGCACAAGCATACACCACTCTGGGTTCTGCAGAGGACTAGTGTGTGTCTAACAACACAGAACCCCCCCCCCCCCCCCCCTCACCAATCAAATGTCATGAGACACAGAGCTCAGCGGGCAGAAAACACACGAGGTATACACAACACGGGCAGTTTGTGCGTGTGGCGGATTAGGTGAGGCCGAATCGGGAAGTGGTTCGTCGCCCTCGTTCTGCTGTGTTTCTACAGAAGTTACAGGTGGAAAGGTTGGTGAACCCCCCCCCCCCCCCGCACACACACAGTTTATTCAATGGAGGATACATTTCAGTTATCGTTATTTGCCTTTTGTGATGGCCTTTTTTGGGTGTTGTCATGAATGCACTTTCGTGCTTTCGACGGCCTCTGGTGTTGCGTTTGGCTCACAAACTGGATGCGGCGCCCTCCGGTTAAGCTCAGTGGCTGTCACAATACACTCGCACACACAAACACAAACTCTACATTGTGGTCCTGCACTCGTCTTCCCAGACCAGGAGCATTATCCATCACTATAGTATCCATCTGCCTGCTGTCTAATGAAGAGGAAAAATATTGATTCCTGGACTGAGATACCCGCTGATCAGAAACGGTGTTTAAGCAGATCTCTCTTTATTATGTCTCTCTCTCCCACCCCCCCCCCCCCACTCTCTCCATTCCTTCCTCTCCATCTCTCTCTCTCTGTCATGCTTATCTGAGCTCTGCAGGTGCTTCTTCTCCGGAGCAGCAAATCGTTACGCTCCTCTTTGGAGTCATCTAAAACACAGCACTCCAGCATCGAACGGTTATGCATTGAACAGTTATACAGCACCCCCCCCCCCCCCCCCCCCCTTAAACCAACCAAACGCACACATGTCCCCACGCACACGCACACGCACACACACCGACTTATACACACACATCCGTGTTTTGTACACTGACTACATCTGAAGCAGGCTGAACAGCCAGTTGGTGGGGTTCACGGCAACACAACACACAGGGGCACGGAGGGGTGTGGCTGGGTGCAGGGGGGAGGGGGGTGGGGGGGTGGGGGGGCAGGGGTAAGGGTAAGGTTCTGTGTAACCATGACAACAATAGGCTGACCTGTATGGGCTTTGTGGCTGATCCAAAAGGTCAGTTGTGATTCTGGGTCAGAGCACAGCCTGGGCCTGGAGCACAGACACACAATGGACACAGTGGACACCCGTCTGCCCAGCCACAAGACAAACAGACATACATGTCGTGTTTCAGACAAGGAACTAGACAGACAGGAATACCAGCCAGTTAGACAGACAGACAGTTAGACAAATAGTTAGACAGACAGTTAGACAGACAGACAGGAATACCAGCCAGTTAGACAGACAGACAGTTAGACAGACAGACAGACAGGAATACCAGTCAGTTAGACAGACAGACATACAGACAGGAATACCAGCCAGTTAGACAGACAGACAGACAGTTAGACAGACCGACAGGAAATACCAGCCAGTTAGACAGACAGACAGCCAATTAGACAGCCAGACAGGAATACCAGCCAGTTAGACAGACAGACCGTTAGATAGACAGAGAGACAAACAAACAGAACGGCACAATGACAGATGAACAAACCGGTATAAGTGGAGCCTTTCCCCAGAGTCATCCTTCCCTTCAGGACCATTCCCTCATTCACATCAGAACCCCCCCCCCCCCCCCCTCCCAGACAGCAGCATCACTCACTCATTACCTCTGCCAGCATCGCACTGAAATTCAATTCTGATATGAAAGCCTTATTAAGAGAAGAAAAGCATGTTATGAAGTTACCAATTACAATAAAGAGGACATCAACAGAGGCTGGATAATGCCAAATCACATTTCTCCTCCGAAAACAAAGGAATTAAATTAGGGGAGATAATTCGAACAGAAGAGAATATACTGGAAGAGGAGCATCTTAGGGGACTTCACAGGGCTGCGTCTGAATTGAAAGCATGAATAACAGACATGAGATCCCCCGGAACCCTCCCCTATGTGTGTGTATGTGTGTTTGTGTGTGTTTGTGTGTTTGTGTTTGTGTGTGTGTTTGTGTGCATGTGAGCAGGCATGTATGCGTCATAAAAAAATAAAAATAACCTCTTCTCAGGGATTAGTGTTTTAATCCAGTCAGTTAATAACTTTGTTATTTAGTGAGAAGGACAGAACGTGAGTTGGGTATTGAAACTTTGCCAGGGGCTTATCTTCTGACTTGGAGTGTTGAAGGAAACTCCAACCTGCAAGAGGAGAGAAGAAAAGAGAAGAGGAGAAAGGAAGGGAGAGTAAAGGACAGGAGAGAAGAGAAAAGAAAAGTTCTGTCTCTCTCTCTCTGTTCAAATTGATTGGCTGCAACTTTCTTTTCAATAAAGAAAATTCCCCGTCATGAAAATCCCTTATTATAACGATCAATAAAGTAGACGTTTCACGAGGTTGGATTGTGTAAAACGGCCTCCCTGAAGCTTCAATTTCACTGTCTCTCGTTCTCTCTCTGAAGTATGTGCCAATGTTTTCAGATTTAGAAATTCAGGTAGAGTTGAATTTCAGATCAAGGATGGACATCAAAATAAAGACCATGTCAATATTTTTCAATACTGCTATTTTGGTTCACAAAAGAAGTTAGGAGAATAGTAGCCATTAAAAGCATTTCGCATAAACCGTTTCAATGTTAATTTAACATCCATTATCACTGTTGCTAGGTAACAGCTCTATCCAGTTCCTGTGGAAAACCAAAGCAGCAACTGTGGGCTCCTGTGTCACAATAATGACCTTATTTGGGTACGGTGAAATGTTAGGATGTCTTTCTCTTCAGCATTATTATTAATACAGTTGGACATACTAAATATGGGAGCTAAGACACACACCCCATCTCTCTCTCTCTCTCTCTCTCTCTCTCTCACACACACACACACACACACACACACACACACACACACACACAAAGAGAGAGTGCCTGATTGTGTCTCCTCTTTCTCTTATACTGTAAGAGTGTGTGTGTTGGTGAATGTATGTGTGTGTCGTGTGTGTGTAAGAGTGAGTGTGTGAGTGTCTGTGTGTATGTGAGAGGGATTGTGTGTCTGGTGAGAGTGTGTGTATGGGGGGGGGGGGTGGCTTTCATGTACTGTACCAATCATCCATAGCAACATCTGCAGCAAAACCTATATGGTGTCTAATATTGCTAGAGCTCTAATCTCCCTTCAACTATTTCTAGCATTAATGCACTCTCTTCAATGTGCCTCACTGCATGCAGCTGCACTTAAGTGGGTGGGGGTAACTATTAGGCTTTTGCATACAGTTAATAGCCTAGTACAAGCCACGCACTTTTCTGCGACCCAGACTATAAAGTATGTTCCACCTGTATTTAGCAACCTATGTTTCAATAGGAGTCCCATAGGAAATTATAAGGCAACCTGTTTTGACTAATCGATTCTTAAAGTACACTCATTGGTGGTGCAGTTGGTGGTAATCTACCACAGCTGTAATTTGAACCATCAAGCCCTTCCGCTACACCACAAGAGAAGTATAAAAGGCTGTCTTAAGGTTGGACTAACGAGGCTCTCACCATGAGAACCTCAAATATCCCGAGCTAAACACCAGGTACTGCTCATGGTCAAAACATTTACATTTACATTTAGTCATTTAGCAGACGCTCTTATCCAGAGCGACTTACAGTAAATACAGGGACATTCCCTCGAGGCAAGCAGGGTGAAGTGCCTTGACCAAGGACACAACGTCAGTTTGCATGACCGGGAATCGAACTGGAAACCTTCGGATTAAAACACCTCTCCAACATGACTCCAGAGTGGCGTGGAGGTCCACCATACCTGGAGCAGCTTGCAGGTGACCTGGGGGGTCAGATGGCTGAGCGGTTAGGGAGTTGGGCTAGTAATCCAAAAGTTTACCGGTTCGATTCCCGGCTCGTGCAGTATGTAAGCTCACACAAGCCCCACACCACACCAGACAGACAGCCCTACATCCCAAATATAAGCCTCTATGCAGGTAGAGGATGAGACCATTTTCACCCTCAGGGCTCACAGCACTGCTGGAATTTAAGCACGGGCTGCACACAAACACACACACACACACACACACATATACAAATACAGCTGGTAGCCCACCTGTGGAACTGTGATGAGTGTTTACAGCAGTATTAATCAGATTCCATGCAGCTAACAGATCTAACCAACCTCAAGCATCACAACCGGGGACATTAGCCAGTCACTGGTGGAACTCAGGGGGGGTCAGATGGCTGAGCGGTTAGGGAGTTGGGCTAGTAATCCAAAGGTTTACCGGTTCGATTCCCGGCTGTGCCAAAATGACGTTGTGTCCTTGGGCAAGGCACTTCACCCTACTTGCCTCGGGGGGGAATGTCCCTGTACTTACTGTAAGTCGCTCTGGATAAGAGCGTCTGCTAAATGACTAAATGTAAATGTGACCTGCCCCAGACGGGCTTTGAACAAGCAAAGGCTTCAGTTTTCTAAAGCAGCAAACCTTACCACGACACCACAGGGGACGTCGAAACGTCCTGACTCACTCCACGAGGGCCCCAGGTGACCACAGTCAAGGCCACGGTCACGACGCCAGCTGCTCCATCCACCGCTGGCGCTAATCACCCCGATGAGAGCACAAAAAGCCACTTCTCCCACTGCGGGGCGAGTCCCTGTCCCAAACGATGGCGCGGCCGGCCTCTCTTTTGCGAGAGGAGTCTACAATCCTACAGGACGAGCCAGAAGGCGAGACGACTGGCCCAGCTGCCAATCCTCTTAAAGTTTCCTCTTTTCTTTTGTGTTCATCAAAGACCGTCCCACTTTTGTTCACTCTGGGCGGGTCACCACCCCTGTCTTGCAAATAAATAGTGTTGTTGTTCGGTGTGAAGGACAATTTTCGATGAGAAGGTCAAGGTACACTTTGTTGAGATGCTTGTCAAACGTACAAACCCCTAGGCAGAAAGGACCCAGACAGTAACAGATTCCACCAGTGACTGGCTAATGTCCCCGGTTGTGATGCTTGAGGTTGGTTAGATCTGTTAGCTGCATGGAATCTGATTAATACTGCTGTAAACACTCATCACAGTTCCACAGGTGGGCTACCAGCTGTCTTTTTATATGTGTGTGTGTGTGTGTTTGTGTGCAGCCCGTGCTTAAATGCCAGCAGTGCTGTGAGCCATGAGGGTGAAAATGGTCTCATCCTCTACCTGCATAGAGGCTTATATTTGGGATGTAGGGCTGTCTGTCTGGTGTGGTGTGGGGCTTGTGTGAGCTTACATACTGCACGAGTGTGAGAAGCCTTTATTATTTTGGTCCAAGGTGCTATTTTGTCTCTTTCA
>NW_026911949.1:0-9470 GCF_963692335.1 Osmerus eperlanus
AACCCACCCCCTCCTCCAGTCACCAGGGCCGGCCCTGGGCCCCTGGAGACAAGCCAGCACTGGAGACACCAGGGAACCCACCCCCTCCTCCATCACCAGGCCGGCCCTGGGCCCCTGGAGACAAGCCAGCACTGGAGACACCAGGGAACCCACCCCCTCCACGGGTTCCACACTGGATCCCCCCCTGTGCTGCCTGGCTAGACAGGGGGGGGGTCAACACCATCCCTGCCTGGACTTAATCTGGTCTGATCTGCTGTAATCCAAGGATGGATGGATGGATGGATGGGGGAGACACTACAGTGTTAGGGAAGCACCCCAGATTAGTCTGCAAACAAATAGGGGGGGATGAGTTGAGAGACAAATAGAGAGAGAGAGAGGGAGAAAACAGAGAGAGAGGGAGAAAGGGTGGAGAGTAAGAGAGAAAGAAAGGATTAGAGAAAAGGATAGAGGTAGAAAGGAGAAAGATGGAGGTAGAGAAAGGAGAGAGGGAGGAGAGAGAGATAGATAGATAGGGAGAGGGAGAGGGAGAGGGGGAGAGAGAGGGAGGTAGAGAGAGGTCAGGAAGTAGGGATGTGAACTCTCAAATTGATTGTTGTCATTGTTTTCCATGGCAACAAAATCAGAAAACAAGTGCTGCTGTCAGTCCCAGCTCTACCCGCTCTGATCTCTGGGCTACTACTCACACACTGCTGCCAGTACAAGTGTTGCTATGTAGCTACATGGTAGTTAGTGTACCCTTCCCCTTCATGTAAAGTGTTGCTATGTAGCTACATGGTAGTTAGTAGTAACCCTTCATGTAAAGTGTTGCTATGTAGCTGCATGGTAGTTAGTGTACCCTTCCCCTTCATGTAAAGTGTTGCTATGTAGCTACATGATATCTAGTGTACCCTTCATGTAAAGTGTTGTTATGTAGCTACATGGTAGTTAGTAGTAACCCTTCATGTAAAGTGTTGCTATGTAGCTGCATGGTAGTTAGTGTACCCTTCCCCTTCATGTAAAGTGTTGCTATGTAGCTACATGGTAGTTAGTGTACCCTTCCCCTTCATGTAAAGTGTTGCTATGTAGCTACATGGTAGTTAGTAGTAACCCTTCATGTAAAGTGTTGCTATGTAGCTGCATGGTAGTTAGTGTACCCTTACCCTTCATGTAAAGTGTTGCTATGTAGCTACATGATATCTAGTGTACCCTTCATGTAAAGTGTTGTTATGTAGCTACATGGTAGTTAGTAGTAACCCTTCATGTAAAGTGTTGCTATGTAGCTACATGGTAGTTAGTGTACCCTTCCCCTTCATGTAAAGTGTTGCTATGTAGCTACATGGTAGTTAGTAGTAACCCTTCATGTAAAGTGTTGTTATGTAGCTACATGGTAGTTAGTAGTAACCCTTCATGTAAAGTGTTGCTATGTAGCTACATGGTAGTCAGTAGTAACCCTAACCCTTCATGTAAAGTGTTGCTATGTAGCTACACGGTAGTCAGTAGTAACCCTAACCCTTCATGTAAAGTGTTGCTATGTAGCTACATGGTAGTCAGTAGTAACCCTAACCCTTCATGTAAAGTGTTGCTATGTAGCTACACGGTAGTCAGTAGTAACCCTAACCCTTCATGTAAAGTGTTGCTATGTAGCTACATGGTAGTCAGTAGTAACCCTAACCCTTCATGTAAAGTGTTGCTATGTAGCTACACGGTAGTCAGTAGTAACCCTAACCCTTCATGTAAAGTGTTGCTATGTATCTACGTGGTAGATAATGTAGCCTTCATGTAAAGTGTTGCTATGTACATTTACATTTAGTCATTTAGCAGACGCTCTTATCCAGAGCGACTTACAGTAAGTACAGGGACATTCCCCCAAGGCAAGTAGGGTGAAGTGCCTTGCCCAAGGACACAACGTCAGTTGTCATGACCGGGAATCGAACTGGCAACCTTCGGATTAGGGTTAGGGTTACATGTAAAGTGTTGCTATGTAGCTACATGGTAGTCAGTAGTAACCCTTCCCCTTCATGTAAAGTGTTTCCTCATGCCACCTCCTGTAGCACAACAGCTGAGGCAACCCAGTGACCTTTCACCCCTGAGTCAGTAGCTGGTGTTAAGGGGGGAGGTCATGACCCCTGTTAGCCCACATGACAGATGGCTGATCACACACTAGAAGTGTGTTTGATAAGCTCTGTTGCTCTGGGTGTATACACACTCACACACACACACACACACACCACTCACACGCACACACAGGAGTTCCACTGAACCCTAGGGATGGATGACTTGTGTAATTATGTAATTGTGTGTTCATGCATGAAGACATTCTGTGATTCAGCTCATTATCCCACTGAGCAAACACAACAACTGACCTAAACTAAGGTTTCCATTCTGTTGCCGTGGATACGACACTTTCTCCCACCTAGCGAGCTCAACAGCCACCCTTCCTCCCCCCCCCCCTCTCCCTCCCCTCTGCTCCCCCCCTCCACTCTGCTCCCCCCCCCCCCCCCCCCCCCCGGCTCAGTGGATCATGCACTAGAGGGATCCCTCTGTGAAGAAGGAGAGAGGGGGGCCTGATAGGGGTTAAGGATCAAGTTTGTCCCACAGCCAAGTTTCCTTTACATGACCTGCTTGATATTACTGTTCCTATCCACAGGGCACACACACACACACACACACCACACATATCTGATAGTGTGTCTGGGAGGCTGCTGGTGATATCATTGTGAGACTACAGGAGCCCCCCCTGCCGCGTAAGGAGAGCAGGGGGGAGGGGGGAGAGCAGGGGGGAGGGGAGGGAGCAGGGGGAGAGCAGGGGGGAGGGGGGAGAGCAGGGGGGAGGGGAGGGAGCAGGGGGAGAGCAGGGGGGAGGGGGGAGAGCAGGGGGGAGGGGAGGGAGCAGGGGGAGAGCAGGGGGGAGGGGGGAGAGCAGGGGGGAGGGGAGGGAGCAGGGGGAGAGCAGGGGGGAGGGTGGAGAGCAGGGCGGAGGGGAGGGAGCAGGGGGAGAGCAGGGGGGAGGGGGGAGAGCAGGGGAGAGAGCAGGGGGGAGGGGGGAGAGCAGGGGGGAGGGGAGGGAGCAGGGGGAGAGCAGGGGGGGAGGGTGGAGAGCAGGGCGGAGGGGAGGGAGCAGGGGGAGAGCAGGGGGGAGGGGGGAGAGCAGGGGAGAGAGCAGGGGGGAGGGGGGAAAGAGCAGGGCGGAGGGGAGGGAGCAGGGGGAGAGCAGGAGGGAGGGGAGGGGGGAGTGGAGGGAGCAGGGGGGAGAGCAGGGGGGAGGAAGAGAGGAAAGGAGGAGGAGGAGGGGAGGTGGGCGGTGAGGGGAGGGCGGCGAGGAGGGGAGGGGAGGAGGAGGGGCCAGTGCTAAAAATACAACCCAGCATCACTGCAGCATCACTGCAGCATCACTGTGACTCACAGACCTGCTCTGGCTCTGGCAGCCTGCCAACAAAACACACACACACACACACTATCATACACACACACGCACACACTATCATACACACACACACACTATCATACACACACACACACACTATCATACACACACACACACACACTATCATACACACACACACTATCATACACACACACACACACACTATCATACACACACACACACTATCATACACACACACACACACTATCATACACACACACACACACTATCATACACACACACACACACACTATCATACACACACACACACACTATCATACACACACACACACACACTATCATACACACACACACACACACACACACACACTATCATACACACACACACACACACACACACACACTATCATACACACACACACTATCATACACACACACACACACACACTATCATACACACACACACACACACACACACACACACACACTATCATACACACACACACACACACACACACACTATCATACACACACACACACTATCATACACACACACACACACACTATCATACACACACACACT
Organism: Osmerus eperlanus; assembly: GCF_963692335.1. Classification (NCBI taxonomy): domain Eukaryota; kingdom Metazoa; phylum Chordata; class Actinopteri; order Osmeriformes; family Osmeridae; genus Osmerus; species Osmerus eperlanus. Next base: position 3,948 of record NW_026911949.1, read on the forward strand.
ATCATACACACACACACACTATCATACACACACACACACTATCATACACACACACACACACACACACTATCATACACACACACACACACACTATCATACACACACACACACACACACACACAATCATACACACACACACACACACACTATCATACACACACACGCACACACTATCATACACACACTATCATACACACACACACTATCATACACACACACACTATCATACACACACACACACACTATCATACACACACACACACACTATCATACACACACACACACACACTATCATACACACACACACACACTATCATACAGCAGCACACACACACACACGTTATCATACAGCAGCACACACACACACACTATCATACAGCAGCACACACACACACACAATCATACTGGGCAGACAAAGACAACGCTGCAAGCAAAACTGGAGCCAGGAGAGAGATAGAAGCAGGGGGGGTGAGAGAGGGAGAGGAGGCTGAGATTGAGAGAGGGGCAGAGTGAATGAAATCAGAGTGGGGGGGGGGGAGTTTGCAGGGGGGGAGGGGAGAGGGAGGGGGATGATGGAAAGTGAAGCGAGGGGAGAGAGAGAGGCGGGGAGAGTACCAGAAGAAAATAAACAGATAGAAACAATCAAACAACTAGGAGAAAGAAGAAATACATGAACCACAAAGGGAATGAAATAGGGAGAGAGAGAGAGAGAGAGAGAGAGAGAGAGAGAGAGAGAGAGAGAGAGAGAAAGAGAGAAAGAGGAGAAGAGGAGAGAGAGAAAGAGAGAGGGAAGGGAGAGGGAGAGAGAGCGTCTGGGCTCTAGTCCAATCCTCAGGTTGCATCCCACTGATGATGCAATCATCTGTAATTGGTCCCAATTATTTATTATGGTGTGATTGGCGCTCAGACACGGCCAATTAGATCCCAGAGCGTGACAATGACACTCATACTCATGTAAAATGTGTATTACAGCCAGAGGCACACACCAACACACACACAGACACACACACACGGACACACACAGACACACACTATCGGTTCACTGCCAGGTTCAAAACATCACATTCACAAGTTATTCATTTAGCAGACTCTTTATCCCAAGAGATACCAGTGCTGTAGTCAAGACCACCTAAACTGAGATCAAGTCATGACCAACACCACTTTGAAGGGTCAAGGCCGAGTCAAGACCAAGGCAGGGCGAGACCGGTCTCGAGTACTACAACACTGACACTTCCTGTTCCAACACAACACAAACACTGTCACTTCCTGTTCCAACACAACACAAACAGGGGAGTCGGGTGGCTGAGCGGTTAGGGAATCGGGCTAGTAATCTGAAGGTTGCCAGTTCGATTCCCGGCCGTGGCCAAATGACGTTGTGTCCTTGGGCAAGGCACTTCACCCTATTTGCCTCGGGGGAATGTCCCTGTACTTACTGTAAGTCGCTCTGGATAAGAGCGTCTGCTAAATGACTAAATGTAAATGTAAACACTGTCACTTCCTGTTCCGGCAGTATGTGTGTGTGTGAGGCAGTGTGTTTTTGTGAGGCAGTTTGTGGGTGTGTGTGTGTGTGAGGCAGTGTGTGTGTGTGAGGCAGTGTGTGCTTCCTGTTCCGACACAACACAAACACTAACACTTCCTGTTCCGACACAACACAAACACTAACACTTCCTGTTCTGACACAACACAAATATTAACACTTCCTGTTCCGACACAACACAAACACTAACACTTCCTGTTATGACAACACAAACACTAACACTTCCTGTTCCGACACAACACAAATACTAACACTTCCTGTTACGACACAACACAAACACTAACACTTCCTGTTCCGACACAACACAAACACAAACACTAACACTTCCTGTTCCGACACAAAAGAAACACTAACACTTCCTATTCCGACACAACACAAACACTAACACTTCCTGTTCCGACAATACACAAACATTAACACTTCCTGTTCCGACACAACACAAACACAAACACTAACACTTCCTGTTCCGACGCAACACAAACACTAACACTTCCTGTTCCGACACAACACAAACACTAACACTTCCTATTCCGACACAACAAAAACACTAACATTTCCTGTTCCGACACAACACAAACACTAACACTTCCTGTTCGGACACAAAAGAAACACCAACACTTCCTGTTCCGACACAACACAAACACTAACACTTCCTGTTCCGACAATACACAAACACTAACACTTCCTGTTCCGACACAACACAAACACTTCCTGTTCCGACACAAAAGAAACACTAACACTTCCTGTTCCGACACAACACAAACACTAACACTTCCTGTTCCGACAATACACAAACACTAACACTTCCTGTTCCGACACAACACAAACACTTCCTGTTCCGACACAACACAAACACTAACACTTCCTGTTCCGACACAACACAAACACTAACACTTCCTGTTCCGACACAACACAAACACAAACACTAACACTTCCTGTTCCGACACAACACAAACACTAACACTTCCTGTTCCCACACAACACAAACACAAACACTAACACTTCCTGTTCCGACACAACACAAACACTAACACTTCCTGTTCCGACACAACACAAACACAAACACTAACACTTCCTGTTCCGACACAACACAAACACTAACACTTCCTGTTCCGACACAACACAAACACAAACACTAACACTTCCTGTTCCGACACAACACAAACACTAACACTTCCTATTCTGACACAAAACAAACACTAACATTTCCTGTTCAGACACAACACAAACACTAACACTTCCTGTTCCGACACAAAAGAAACACTAACACTTCCTATTCTGACAAAACACAAACACTAACACTTCCTGTTCCGACAACACAAACACTAACACTTCCTGTTCCGACATAACACAAACACTGCCACTTCCTGTTCCGACACACCTGTAACCACATCTCGGATACCAGATACGTAGTTACAGGTGAACTGGGATTCACAGACACACTCTCCTACTCTCTCTCTCATAAGCAGAGTCGGTGAACACATACACACACACACATTTTTACTGGGGTAACCATGGCTACAGTGGGTAATAAAGAGGAGAGGTGTCCCAGCGAGGCCCCTTCACACCCTGACACACACACACACACACACAAGCACACGCGTACACACACACACACACACACACGTACACACACACAGCTATGTACTACATAGTTACACCTTTAAGAAAAGGACCTATATCGTTATAAAGATGCATTGTGTCACACACACACACACACACTGTTCCGACAACACAAACACTGTGTGTGAGGGAAGGTACCTGCCATAGTTAGCAGGATCATCTCACGGCTCCTCGTCTCCTCTAATCTGATTATGCCACATGATTGGCTGACACAGACACAGACCCTACTACACACACACAGACCCTACTACACACACACAGACCCTACTACACACACACAGACCCTACTACACACACACACACCCTACTACACACACACACACCCTACTACACGCACACAGACCCTACTACACACACACAGACCCTACTACACACACACAGACCCTACTACACGCACACTACTACACACACACACAGACCCTACTACACACACACAGACCCTACTACACGCACACAGACCCTACTACACACACACAGACCCTACTACACACACACAGACCCTACTACACACACACAGACCCTACTACACGCACACAGACCCTACTACACACACCCTACTACACACACACACAGACCCTACTACACACACACAAGACCCTACTACACACACACAGACCCTACTACACACACACACAGACCCTACTACACACACACACAGACCCTACTACACACACACAGACCCTACTACACACACACAGACCCTACTACACACACCCTACTACACACACACACAGACCCTACTACACACACACAGACCCTACTACACACACACAGACCCTACTACACACACACAGACCCTACTACACACACACACACCCTACTACACGCACACAGACCCTACTACACACACACAGACCCTACTACACACACACACAGACCCTACTACACACACACAGACCCTACTACACACACACAGACCCTACTACACACACAGACCCTACTACACACACACAGACCCTACTACACGCACACAGACCCTACTACACACACACAGACCCTACTACACACACACACACACCCTACTACACGCACACAGACCCTACTACACACACACAGACCCTACTACACTCACACAGACCCTACTACACGCACACTACTACACACACACACAGACCCTACTACACACACACAGACCCTACTACACGCACACAGACCCTACTACACGCACACAGACCCTACTACACACACACAGACCCTACTACACACACACAGACCCTACTACACGCACACAGACCCTACTACACACACCCTACTACACACACACACAGACCCTACTACACACACACAAGACCCTACTACACACACACAGACCCTACTACACACACACACAGACCCTACTACACACACACACAGACCCTACTACACGCACACAGACCCTACTACACACACACAGACCCTACTACACGCACACAGACCCTACTACACACACCCTACTACACACACACACAGACCCTACTACACACACACAAGACCCTACTACACACACACAGACCCTACTACACACACACACAGACCCTACTACACACACACACAGACCCTACTACACACACACAGACCCTACTACACACACACAGACCCTACTACACACACCCTACTACACACACACACAGACCCTACTACACACACACAGACCCTACTACACACACACAGACCCTACTACACACACACACACCCTACTACACGCACACAGACCCTACTACACACACACAGACCCTACTACACACACACAGACCCTACTACACACACACAGACCCTACTACACACACACAGACCCTACTACACACACACAGACCCTACTACACACACAGACCTACTCACACACACAGACCCTACTACACGCACACAGACCCTACTACACACACCCTACTAGACACAACCACACACAGACCCTACTACACACACACAGACCCTACTACACACACACACAGACCCTACTACACACACACACACACACACAGACCCTACTACACACACACACAGACCCTACTACACACACACAGACCCTACTACACACACACAGACCCTACTACACACACACACACACACACACAGACCTACCCACACACACAGACCCTACTACACACACACACACAGACCTACACACACACACAGACCCTACTACACACACACAAACCCCCCCACCTAGACAAAGAGAGAGAGGAGGGGAAGAGAGAGAGAGAAATAAAGAGAAGGATGAGAAAAAGAGAGGAAAGAGAGAGAAAGTTAAGCTGCTCTTGGTCATGGTAATTTGCCCAGCCTCACTCTTGGACAGTGAAAGTGCTGACTTAGGGGAAAAGCCCAGATTGCTTTTGGAATGGGATGAGTGCCTGTATGAACAGATAGAGAGAGTGGAGGGAGGGAGA
>NW_026911950.1:2500-15522 GCF_963692335.1 Osmerus eperlanus
TAGTACAGATGTCCAGACATCACTTCCTACCATCTAGTACAGATGTCCAGCAGACATCACTTCCTACCATCTAGTACAGATGTCCCAGACATCACTTCCTACCATCTAGTACAGATGTCCAGACATACACTTCCTACCATCTAGTACAGATGTTTACACAGCAGCACCTCCCTGTACAGTACCTAGCACAGATAGTAGTCATCTACAGACAGCGCCGTCTCATGTCTAATAGAGATGTCTAGTCATCATGTCCAGACAGCACCTCCCTCCTGCCTGCAGGCCTGTATAAAGAGGACTGTCAACCAGGCTGATTACAGTGTGAGTGCTAAGAGCACAAGGTGGAGCGTGATGTCTGTCACACACCGTAGGCCTTTCATAATGACAGACACACGCACACACCTAAATCACAGTCTCAGAGATAGCCCTCACTCACTGCAGTTGAGAAGTGCTGAAAGAGAGAGAGGGAGAGAGAGAGAGGGAGGGAGAGAGAGAGAGAGAGAGAGAGAGAGAGAGAGAGAGAGAGAGAGAGAGAGAGAGAGAGAGAGAGAGAGAGAGAGAGAGCACAGAAGCCCTCCGTCCTCCAGAATGAGGCCGTCTCCCCTCTACACTGTCTGCTATGTTTGCTGATGACTTCCTCTCTCGGAGCAGGGGAGAACAGAGGACCTATAAACGCTGAATGGCCCGGCTGTGGAAGCTGCGGAAGATTCCCGGCAGCTCCTATCTCACCATCTGACAGGATACCAGACCTGTCTCATCCATGGAAACTCCGAGCTTCTCCTGGAACACTGGCAACTTGAAAGCTAGAAAGCTTGTCTATCTGTTTACCTGTCTGCCCGTTTCGTTTAGCTGCCTGTCTGCGGCTGTCTCTATGTCTGCCTGGTCTTCGAACTACAATGGCAGTGTGTACCTGACCTCTGCTCTGCTTTGAAAGCAGGTGGTGCAACCTCCTCCCCACATACACACACACACCTACACACACACACACACACACCTTCTGTGACCATAACCTCCTTGTTGGAGATAGAGGAATCTGGTGCCGAGACGGGAAGGCGTCAGTGCTTGCAAGCCGGCCTGAGTTGGGTGGAGAGGGAGGAGGAAGCGAGGGAAGGCAAAGGGAAAGAAGAAAGAAGAGGGAAGCCCCTGCCAAGTTCAACCCAGCCCAGCCAAGCTTGTCCAGTCTAGCTCAAGTCCAGTCCAGTCTAGTCCAGTTCAGTCAAGCCTCATCCCCAGCCCAACCCAGCCTCAGCCCTCATCCTTGTGTCTGTCTCCTGGCTGACAGGACCACACATTGTGGGTGGCTGGGCGCCATGTTTCCCATGGGGGAATCCTCTCCAGCCCCCCCCCCCCCTCTCACCTTGCCAATCCCAGGCTGCCAAGGCTTTGATGAGGCAGAGCCTCCTGCAGCCCTAGAATCTTCCATAGCCCCAGAGCCACTAAGCTATGATTGTTCCCAGGCAGGAGGGTGGGGTGAGGGGTGGGTTTGGGGGCTACTGGGGGGTCTCAGGGCTGGGGGATTGGTGATCTAGGCGGGTTTGTGTGGGTGGGAAGGGGTTTTGAAGGTTTGGAAGGTTTGGAGATGGAAAGGCCTGTAATCACACTGGATAAAAGCCAAACAGTCCGGGAGAAAGAAAAAGAAAGAGAGAGATTGAACATCCACTTTCCACTTTCTCCGCTCCACTACCTCAGAGAACTCGACATGCTACAGGCGACGCCTCAAGGGGGCACACACACACACACATCCGCACACACACACACAAAAACATATACAGTACACTCTCATGGCACAACATCACAAAGAACGTTTGAAAGTAGGATAAGACCCCCCCACACACACACACACTTACTGGTAGTCCTGGCTCTCCCTTCAGCCCCAGGGCTCCATCCAGCAGGGAGTAATAGGTGGGCTCCACATCCCAGGTCTGGAAGCCGTCTGTGGCCGGCAGGGTGACCGTGGCGTATGGGGATCTGGGGGTGGACCTGGGGGTGAGGGGGGCCTTCGTTGTCCGGGGTTGCTTGGGACTGGCAGGGGACTTGGTGACCTTGAGGGTGGTGGATTTAGATGAGGTGGTTTTGAACGGGGTCAATTTAGATGGTGCAACTTTGGAGGGAGCAACTTTAGAAGGGGCTACTTTAGAAGGGGTGAGTTTAGATGGGGCAACTTTGGAAGGGGCGACTTTGGAAGGAGTGAGTTTAGATGGGGCAACTTTGGAAGGGGCAACTTTAGAAGGGGGGACTTTAGCAGGGGTGGCTTTGGGCTTTGGAGGGGACTTTTTGGCTGGGGTGGGTTTCGGTTTCTTAAGACTTGTGCTTCCTGGCACCTGATCCGACATGTCTGGTTTCTTCTTGGTGTTGGTACCTTCAGCGGTGGAAGAGCCAGCAGGTTTCCTGGTGTTTGGACCCACCGTGGTCTTCTTGGAGGTGGACTTGGCAGGGGTGGGCCTTGGGGGTTTGGGGGTGGGGGTTCTCAAGGAGTGGCGGACTCCAGTTCTGAGCGGTACCGTCACGGTCTGGGTTCGGATCTTGGTGAGAGAGACAAGTCCCAGCCGGGCAGTGGCGGTTGCCACGGTACCGGGTAAGGGCTGAGGAGGTGGAGTGGTGGGTTTTAACGGGAGGGAAGGAGCCACGTAGCGGACAGCAGAGGCGGCAGCAGCGGCGCTCCGAGCTGGGCTGAGGCCCAAAGGTTTCCTGGCCAAGTCCGGGGGCACCAGGGCCAGGGGGGCCCGGGTGGCCGTGGTGTTGGGGTCCCGGGGGATGAGGGGCAGAAGGGGGGGCAGGTTGGGCCTGTAAGTGTCGGCCTCCCTGCACTGTTTCTTAATGTACTTGCAGTAGTTGTGAGCTGCCTGCGCAGAGGGGACCAGGTCCAGCTGGCACACGGCTCCTTCGAAGTGCACCGAGGCCTGCTGGCTCACCTTCCCCAGCAGGAAGGAGCTTCTCTGGGGGTCCCTGCCCCCATCCTCCCCGTCCTCCCTGTCCCACACCAAGTCCGCATGAACACTCTGCCCACCGCAAGCCGCGTACAGAGTGGCCGTCCGCCCACTCACGTCCAGGGCCAGGTGGTGCCACTGGCCATCGTGGGGGTCGTAGGGCAGGGAGACGGAGGTCCGGGGCCCCGTGTGGAGGACCAGGCGCCCAGGACTCAGCTGCAGGCCCAGCAGCAGCTTCCTGCGGCCGGAGAGCACGGTGAAGAGGAACGCGCTGTTGACACGATGCGAGCGGAAGCTCAGGAGCAATGCCAGGTCTGGCCAGTAGGGCGGCGGTATGACGGAGCGCAGGGGAGCCTCCAGGCGTGCCCTCTGGGTGAGGATGACCCCCGAGCGGAAGGGGATGACCCCGGGAGGGACGGAGCGAGGCGGCTTGTCTCCCTGGAGCCCCAGCCTCTGGAGGATGTCCACATCTGGAAGAGGGGGAGAGGAGGAAATTGGGGTGAGAATCATGGCTGCACATCTGCACAGAGACTAAGTTGATGCAGAGAACACTTCTACTTATCCTCAGGATTGATTAGAAGTGCAGAGGGCAGCCATGATGGCTCATTACTGTACGTCTCTCTGCAGGTCACAGGAGTGTACAAACATTCCAGTGTAACAACAGTGCACAAGTGCGGCCTGGACCGACTGGGTTTGTTTCTGAAATGAGTGATTCTGTCTGTCTGAATAAGATAATACTGAGAAACATGGTCAATAGCTCCATGAAAACTCAGCTTGGACGACACACACACACACACTTGCCAGATGTGTGCTTGGAGTGTATGATTCCAAACCAAGGAGTCAGACAGTCCTAAAGGCGGGAAGAGTAGCTCTGTCTCCACAGATCAGTGTTAACGGGACTCTATGGGCTCGTTTTTTTGCTGGTTTGGAAAACCAGTTCTTCCTGGAGAGAGGAGAAGGAGAGGAAGGGGGGAGATGGGGAAAGACCTTCAACATTGTTGAACAGACTGTTATCATACTGCCGTGTCAGCTGACTTCCCCTCAGAAAACCCATCTGCAGCTGTTAAGCTCCCTCGATTTCATGGAAGGAAAACATTGAATGACGCCACTCATTGAGAGCAGGGCGCGGGGGGAATATCCCTGATGAGGGTGATTTTTAAACAAACCTGGCGCCCGAAGCTGTCATGGCCTGATAGGTAACTGCCTATCAAAGCCCGAGGAGACTAAACAAAGCCTGCTGGGATGGACTTGTCTCCATGGCTGCCACAGATGGTTTTGTGGTACATGTACTGTATCATTGTGACAGACGTCAGAGCCCTTACATCCGAGCAATGAACCATGCCACCCTCGTCATTCAACATATGGAACAGTAGCTGGGAGCCCAGGCAGGAAGAGGGGGATAAGGAGGAGAGGGAGGAGGAGGAGAAGAAATTACCTTTCACCCCGGCCCCTGTCCGTCTCTCTTTTTCTCCTTTCATCTCCGTTCCATCCTCCCTCTATCCATTGTCCTTCACCCATCTCTCCTTTCTAACATGTCCCTCGCCCCTCGTCCAACCCTGTTACCCCCTCCTTCCACCCTCTCCACTCCTCCTCCCCCTCCCTTTCCTGTGAGGCACAGGCTAGACCTGATCAGTGGGCTGGAGGTGTTGAGCGGATCAGTCAGGACAGAGCCCTTCTCTCTCTCCCAGGGGCCACTGCAGCACGCTCCCCTCTGGACAGAACGCTCTTTGTCCACACAGACAACCTTCATATAGAATACACACACACACGCTCCCCAGACTGAGACGATCAGTTGGTGGGCAGGCTGATAGGACAGATAGAAAGGCAGGCAGGCAGGCTGGCTAAGCAGACAGGATAGAGCCAGTGTCTAACTAGGACCTTTCTTTTCGTGTCAGGAACGTGTCTTTTTACGCCGGGAATCTGTGCGTGTGTCTGTGGCTCAACAATCTTGCAAATCAGGCACTGAATGATGTTAATATGTGGCAGGTGTATTGCTCAGGACCCAAGGACGTGCAGTGAAGCAGGTGAAGTTGTTTGGATGTGACAAATTAACAAAAGCATATTTGAGATGAGATAAAAGGCACAGCTTTTGAACAAGCAAGGCAGGTTACTGCCCATTAGGGGGTTTCCTGAGGGCTGACAAACATTTGTTAGTTAAGTTTGACGAACTTGCATGATTTCCATAACGTTCTCAAAGTTTGAATTATTTGGGAAAATGAAGAGGAGTTGGTAAATGGAGCAGATAATGAATGACGATTATCTTTGTTACAGTAATCTTAAAAAGAGAGCAAGGCAAGCAAAGCATATTGACATGGCACGACTAACTTGCTAACCAGCAGGTTGACAGAAAGCACGAGCATTCGCCGCCAGCGGGCACAAGCTAGCACTGCCAACGCACTGAATGAGGACTCAGGCCATGTAGTGCATTCTATGTTAAGACCAAAACTGGGAGACAGACTCTGCTGATGCAAGTGTTTGTTAAAGTTGCAGAATGTAGTGTATGTGTGTGTGTGTGTGTGTGTGTGTGTGTGTGTGTGTGTGTGTGTGTGTGTGTGTGTGTGTGTGTGTGTGGGTGGGTGGGTGTGTGGGTGTGTGGGCGTGTGTGTGTGTGTGTGGGTGTGTACTATACATGTGTGTGGTAGTTTAAGCAGTTCTGTCAGCAGCGGAGGCAGAAGTCTGTACCAGGCTCTGACACACTAAACAGGCTAATCCCTTCCTAGTGACCGCTAGAGGGAGGTCAAAGGTCACAGTTGCCACAGATAAGGGCCATTGTGAAGGGTTGTGGTGAGGTGGGGGGCTGTAATTCTGTTGTGAGCTAGCTTATGAGATAAATAAAGATGCAGTCTCAGCCCCAGCTCCAGCCCCCACTCTGATGCCTATATCAGGCATCAGCCAGTTACCCAGTGATCTCAGTCATGGGCCTCCCTGATGGGCCTGCAGAGGTCCGGCAGCGGGCCACCTCCACTGGGGGCTCTGCCTGTTCAGTGCTGCTTGTAACACTGCTTGTAATCAGTGTGGGACTGAGAGGGGAAATAAAACGCTCTGAGAGAGCACATTCCCCTTTATATGACCTACATGGGCAGGAAAACTGTGTAATAATAGGGCCTCTCTGATAGACATGGTAAGGGGGGTGGGGGTTGAGCGAGTGTGTATGAGAGAGAGAGAGAGAGAGAGAGAGAGAGAGAGAGAGAGAGAGAGAGAGAGAAAGAGAGAGAGAGAGAGAGAGAGAGAGAGAGAGAGAGAGAGAGAGAGAGAGAGAGAGAGGCAAAGTAAAAGAGAGAGAGGATGAAGTGGTGGAGAGAGAGAGAGAGAGGGAGGCAAAGGCAGAGACATAAAAGAATAGAGAGAGATGGAGAGAGGAATAGCTAAAGTCATTAGAAGAAGTAGAGTGAAAGAAACAGACAGTTGGTTTACAGTGGCTTTACCCCAGGAACAACACAGCAATCAGACTTAGCACAGTTACCTCCAGTCTGGTGTTACAAGGTTGAATCTGGCCTCTCTTACCATGACTTGATCATGCCTCATAACCCCCCCACACACACATACATACACACACACACACATACACACACACACACATCCACACACACACAAACACGTACATACTTTATTGTGTTGATGAGGACATGATTGGATGACGCACAGTACCAGAGCTTTGCGCCAACATCGCTCATGTTCTCTTTATCCAGGCATGTCGTTGCGGTCTGTAAGACTTTCCCTTACCGAAAAACCCTCACGGTTTCATAAAACATTTGAAACTGGTGGGAATGGTCTGGGTCTGGACCCCACACACATGTGCTATTGTGCTCGTGGTGTGTGGTCAGGCTTCAGCTCGTCATGCCATTCGTCAGTGGCATGACGAGCTAACAGTAGGGCAGCTGCTGTACTCTGGTTAAGAGAAGACCCTGGCTCCTGCCTGGTACTGTACTCTGGTTAAGAGAAGACCCTGGCTCCTGCCTGGTACTGTACTCTGGTTAAGAGAAGACCCTGGCTCCTGCCTGGTACTGTACTCTGGTTAAGAGAATACCCTGGCTCCCTGGACTGTTTTGGATGTTTTGGTTTCAAAAGCACAGCTGTGTCTAGCGTGTTGAATGTTGTCAGGCCTATCGGAAGACCGGAAGAAGAGCTAAGAGTGAGGAGTTAGGTGGAGAGGAGTTGGGGGCTAGGAGAAAGATGTAGAGAAAGGAGACACGAGTCACAAGCTAGGAGATTAAAAGAAAGGAGATAGTAGTTAGGAGTTAGGTGTTAGGAGTTAGGAGATGGGAGTTAGAAGTTAGGAGCTAAGAGATAGGAGTTAAGCTCTTACCTTCAGGATGTACTTGTGCAAGTCCCAGGTAACAAGTACAGTAGAGAACGGTACAGAGCAAGAGAGCTCTCCTGTGAAGGACGAGAGGAGAGGATGATTAGAGACCGGGGAGGAATTCCTTCTTAAGGAGGGGTGGGAACACTTGTTATGTTAATAAATATAAACAGTAAGTCTCCTTATAATCTCCCTGGTCAACAACCTGACCTCCATTCTTCCCAAAGTTATTGGTCCAATATAAAAGTTTTACAAGCATTAGGTCAAAAGGATATTACAATCTCTAAAAAATGACGGAGGGTCTGAGCGTTGCTTTTCTACCTTGGTTGTCTGGGTGATTTGAGGGTTTGTTATTAGTGGAGGAAGCCTTGGTCTGGAACTGGCTGCAAGCCCTGGTATCATTCCATGACACCAGAACTAACATCTCTGAAGGACTTAAACAGACCAGTCTGCTTGGTCACTTAGCCTGCATGTCAAGTGAACTGGGGCTCCCTGGTCTGGAGAAGCCATTGAGCTCCTATCCAGGGTAATGACTCTCTCAGACGCACAGAGCCACTGGCCTGTAGAGGGGAAGCATGGTATTTGTCTTCATCTAAACCAAAGAAGAAGTGACTGGAAACACACTGTCACTTACATAATAACCTGGCAATAGAAGAAGAAGAGATACAGTAGCAATCCGGGGTCATTCTGTCCATCATCCCTCGCTCCTCCTCCCCTCCTTTCCTTCCCTCCACCCTCTCTTCTCAACCCTCCTCCCCTTCCCCCTTCCCCCTTCCTTACTGTCTCCCTCTCAGCCATCCTCTTCAATTCCCCTCCACCCCCCTCTGTGCCCCCTCATCACCTCCCTGCCTCCCCTCCCCACACACACTCAGGTCCCCTCTCAGAACCCAGCAGGGCACAGCCAGGTGTGTGTGGCAGACAGAGGGGGCGGGGCCTGTGAGGGTGATTGATTGACAGGTTGAGGGCTGTCTCAGTGGGTGATGAGGGAAACTGGTGACAGGAGGGGCTAACCCTGTTTACATTAACTTAAGCAGACACACACACACACACTCACACACTCACACACAGCCGTAAATGACTCTAGCAGCTGTGAATTTCTCCAGACAGAATGTGGGGGTGAAGCCACAATACAAACAGTGCTACGCAGGTACACCGAGACAGACATACACACACACATTCAAAGGCCTCGACACGCACACAAACGATCACGTGATGCACACGCTACCAGGCATAAACGCTGGCACGCACACAGGCCCCGTAGAGACAGACACACGCGCACAAAGGTCCGAGTCCTCCCCCGGGTGCAGAGCACCTGGATGATTAACAGCAGGAAGTGTGTGTATCCGTGGCGTCTGGCCGCGGGGCCGTCTGACCACAGCCGTGCACGACTGTGAGAACGGGAGAGCGCCGCCGTCTGATCTGATCTCCCGGTTAGCAACGCAGCGCTGTGCCCATCCCACAGCTGGCTGAGGCTGCTGAGACGTGGGAGAGGATGTGTGCGCGCACGTGTTCATGTGTGCGTGTTTATGTGTGTGTGTGTGTGTGTGTGTTTCTCATCCCAGCAGGCAGCTGTTTGCATTCTCAGATATTCTCTTATCTGACTGGGCGGAGATCCGCTGCTGGACCTGAGGCATGAATTCAGAGAATTCCCCTGAAGAGCAACTTCTAATGACCCCGACTCCAGCCACGAAACATCTGCTTCACCTGCACTCCATAGCCCTGAAAAAGACGCTGTTTCCCTCTTGTGTGACACAGTCAAGACACAGTTCTACAGTTGTGAGGGAGAGGCAGAGGGATTCTAAGTGGTGTGTGTGTGTGTGTGTGTGTGTGTGTGCGTGTGCGCTTGTGTGTTACGGCGAGTGAGTCTAATGTAATGTGAAGCTGAGCAGGACAGTTCCCAGAGGCAGTGGTGAAAGTGCTAACGTCGCTGACACGTGTGTTATGTCTGTTGAACACGTCTGTGTGTGCCGGCGGAGGTGTCCTATGGCAGCCCTGGCACTGGTGTGACAGCTGAGCTTGCGAATCACAGGGACCACGAAACGAGCCCACCCCCATCGTCAATCACAGGACGCCTGAAATGACCGTAAGCTTCGTCTCACACACACACACACACACACACACACACACACACACTCACGCAACGCAGATCCTCTTTAGTCTGTCTTCTCCAGTCGACATCATCAGAGGTTCTGTGCTACAACGCTCTCAGGAAACATGCACTCACTGAACAGGACAGGAAAGGCATCCAAGATCGCCTCCGCTTGAGTAAGAGGGAGTTTGACAGGAACAGGAAGGGGAAACTCTGTCCTTGAAACCAGATTTGTCAGTTATATGTTTTCGATTGTTACCCAACACTTAGTCTCCGATGTGGTTTCCCGTTTCTCACAGCTGTCTTTCTCTTTACCTTCCTTTCCGCTCTCTTTCTCTGTCCTCGCAACCTCTCTCTCTCTCTTTACCTCTTGCTGTCTTGCGCACTCGTGCACACATACTCATTCTCTCACTCAGTAGTGTCTCCGTCAGACCCCACACACACACATGCACACACACACACACACATGTACACACACACATGTACACATGCACACACACAGACATGCACACACACACACATGTACACATGCACACACACACATGTACACATGCACACACTCACATGTACACATGCACACACACTCACATGTACACATGCACACACACACATGTACACATGCACACACACGCGCGCGGGCGCGACAGCCTGATGCCCGAAGACGACAGGGCCCGCAGGGAATCCGAAAACAGTCACTTTCACTGGGTCGTTACGAGTTTGTGTGGTTTCTCTTTACTTCCCCACTGCTCAATCATTCTGGGAGAGGAATTCCCATAGGCGACCCTGCCCCCCTTCTACACAGACACACTTTCACACACTTTCACTGACACACAGAGTACAAACACACCAAGTACAAACACACGCACACACACACAATGAGTACATACACACTCTGAGCCGTGAGCACACACCCTGGTGCTGCCCCCTCCTCACATGGTCAGTGGAAAATTCCTACGGTTGAGCAGACACTGACAGACATTGATGAGGAGAGGAGCATATGCAGCCCCCAGTGCACCACTGGCCTGGCCTACACCTCCAGCCCCCTCCCCCCTTTCATCTCCGCTGCACAACTCTTTAATGACTGGCTAGGATTGACCTCTCTGACTGAGTTTTTTCTACAGATAATCAAATGTGTATAATTCCTTGTTATTAGGCGTTTTTCCTTTAATGGACAATAACAACGTTGCAGACGTTGTAATAAGTGTGCTACGTACAGTACCACTTTAGTGGGCAGATACAGAATATATAGTGGAACATATTTTTTATGATAAAACGATCGGAAACATTATAATAGTTCAAATCGGCGGAAGTTGTGGAAGTTTATTTATTCATTTATTTTGCAAGTCAATCTAATTTCAATGGACTGGTCAAACACTTCTTGTCTGAAACGCTTTGATTCTATCCAGATGGTAGCTGCAGGGGGTTGAGCCCTATCACAGAAAATACTCGTAAATGTCAGATGACGTGAAGGGCGACACCTAGCGGACACAAAGGATGGAACAAGTCGTAAAGGCACGCGTTTTCTACTGTACACTATTTGGATCTGTCCATAGCTCTCGCGGAATTACGGTGTCCGTTGTGGAGAAAGACAGACATCCATAAATACGATGAACGATCTGTTCATGAATTTAAGCTTGGAGTGCTAGACTTTGGCAACTGTCAATTCCCCAACAAGCAATTATTTTAATAGAACTTTCCTGGTCATGTTTGGTTATGATTGAATGCAATGCTGCATTAAATACTGCTGAAATGGGAAATCAAAAATAAAACGTCCATGGTTTTAGTAGGAGCCTATTTCTTTTTCTTAAAACAAGGTTTAGAAACAATATATGTGTTAAATAGAAATGTGTCTTTAAAGTGTCTGGTGTTTGACGGGTCAGAGGTGTTTTGACGCTACTCCGGACATTCCTTGGTCCACTTCCTTGCTCTTCCTTCCTTTCCTCCTCCTCTCATTGATTGATCCATTCATTCATCAGCACAATTATAGCTTGACTGTCTGGTCTATATTCATGCTCAAGAACTTTAAATCAAAGTTTCAATAAGACAGCTCATTATAGAAACCAAAAGCTGACTGTCAGATAGGCCTAAATCATGTAGGGCTCGTTGCATAGTGTTAGCAAAATGTGCGCATTAAAATTGACTTTTTGGAAAACATCACTGATCACCCCATCAAACAACAGTCGATGCGAACCGTTGACCAACAAATGCCAGACTTCCTCTTGGTTGATTAATAACGATAGACTCCCCGAAGTAAGTTCTCCAAAATGTAGCCTACCACTAAAGGAAAAAAAGGTAAATAGTAAGTGCGGTCCATGTTATTATTGTTTCTGTCGTTGGGGTCTGAGTAGTTTAGAATCTGTTTACTGTAAGCAGTAGGATAACAGTGTAAACTCTTGAGAAAGAAAGCTTTCCGTGGATAACCTACTGCCTAAACTGTTGCGGGGAGAAATTCATATTTCCATGCGCTGTGCTGGAAGAGGAGTAATGAGGGTCCCAGTATGCATTCCAATGATTGCATAGTTTATCCCAAATCCGTAGTTGGCCATTAAAAACTAATAGTAATAAAATACATTTACAATGCAAAAGCAATAGGCCAGAACTTATATACAGTCACTGTTTTAGCATCAATGTTTAACTTTTAGCAATAAACACAATTCAAACAGATGTGAAGTTGTAGGCTAGGCTATATAATACAAAAGCAATGACTCGGAAGCTAAAGCTTAATAGCCGCAACTGCATAGCCTATTTGTTGACCGTTGCAGGCGTCAGAGAGGTGGGGGCAACAGGACAGTTTAATGACCGATTCAATTGACTTCTGGACCGGTGCCAACCGGCACAGGTAGCGCTGTGGGTACTATAGCTTCAGCCCTATTGGGCATTCATTCTAAAGTTATAACTATTTCTAGAACCAAGATAGTCCATTAAATATTGTTGACATTAGCACGTCTTGCCCCCATCTCTGTCAGTGAGATCTTAAAAAGAACTTCCGTAGGCTATGGGTCGGTAAGAGTAAGGTATCGTCACTTCAGCAAAGCATCTTTTAGTAGGAAGAATAGCCTACTTACTTTGTGTCGAGATGAGAGGTTCTGCAATCTCTCCTTCGGGTCCCTAAATTCATTTGTATTCATTTGTCCTGGCAGTCAAAAACCTGACCCTTTAATTACAACGTGACTCCTTTGCAAGGGGGACAGAAAGCACCAGTCGCCGTCTTACACATTTGAGAAGCTTGAAATATCGTTCCAGAGGAAAAAACTCCTAATGATTCCCCTATCAAGCCCGACATAAATTCCTGGATTTAACGGGATAGTTAGACAGGAAGATTTCCCGGATGACTTTCTTCCGTTATTGCCCGGTGGTTCATTCATTTATGCCGATCCAGAGTTGAGGACGTAGGAGTCGGAAAGAAAGTTCGGTTCGTGAAGGGGTTACGGAGTCAGGAGCGCTGGAACCATCCTTTTCCTTTTTAAATAGCCTCTCTGTGGGTAAGACAGGGCAAAGGCACCGCAGAGCCAAGTGTCAAGTTACAAGCCCAGCGGTTGCGCCGAGCAACTACACGCGTTCTCCAGGGGGTGGCCACACGGGCCCGCTTAAATCCAACTGGTAGGCTACTGCACAGTTAAACGAGCCGTTGACATAAACCCCCAGTCAAGTGCGCTCGTACCAGACGCATATTGTGCGAAAGGTCACCAAATCTGTGAAAGCAAAGCCA